>NC_142313.1:42865515-43018372 GCF_054855325.1 Carica papaya | reverse complement strand
ATCCGTATACCCACACAACTTGAAATTAGAAACTTTAGAATACCAAATGCCATATTCTAAGGTTTCAACAGTATATCGTAAGACCCACCCTTTTTGCTGCTCCATAATGAAACTTTGAAGGTTGTTGCATAAATTTGGAAATAACACACCAGTAGGAAATACAATATCAGGTCTAGTATGAGTTAGATAAATTAAACCTCCAACCAAGCTTCTAAATCTCCTGGCATCTGCCATCTCTTCCCCATCTTCTTGCTGCAACTTTTCATTGATATTCATAGGTGTAGCTGCAGGCTTGCAATTAAGCATGCCAAATTTGTTGAGAAGATCCCTGACATATTTCCTTTGTGAAATAAGAATACCATTTTCAGCTTGATAGACTTCAAGACCAAGGAAATAATGTAATAAACCCATATCTGCATCTCAAACTCATTCATCATTTGAGATTTAAACTCATCCACAAGCAAGGTAGAAGAACTAGTATAAATGATGTCATCAACATAAAGACAGACAATGATGAAATCATTTTTTCCTTCCTTTTTCACATACAAAGTGGGTTCATTTTCACTTCTCATGTATCCCTTCTTCTGAAAATATCCATCAATCTTGCCATACCATGCTCAAGGGGCCTGCTTCAATCCATATAATGCCTTTTTCAGTTTGTACACCTTTGTCTCACTGCCCTCCTTTATGAAGCCTTCTGGTTGTACTACATAGACCTCCTCTTGCAAATCTCTATTTAAGAATGCTGACTTGACATCGAATTGATAAACAGGCCATTGCAATTGTGCAGCTAATGCTAAAACAAGCCTCACCATTTCAAACCATGCTACCGGAGAGAAAGTTTCTTCAAAATCTACACTATATTGTTGTGCATAACCTTTTGCCACAAGACGAGCTTTGTGCTTTTGTATGCTTCCATCTGCAGCAAATTTTGTCTTGAACACCCACTTTAAGCCAATTATATTTTTGCCTTCCGGTAAGTCAACCATCTCCCATGTTCTATTTTTTTCTATTGTTGTTATTTCTTCCACCATTGCTTTCTGCCATTCTTCTTTTTCAGCTGCTTCTACATAATGTGTGGGATCTGAAACAGCAAGAGCAAACTGACAGGAAGTAAAAAAGTCATCAGCATATTTAAGATTTGACTTTCTAACTCTTGTTGATCTTCTTAATGGAATTGATACTGCAGAAGACTCTTCAAGAGTTGCTGATGCTGTTGCATTGCTAGCTTGTGGACTTGTAGGAGTTGATTCTTGTCTTTCATCTGAAGGAACTTCAATGGGCATAGGAATCTCCTGATGTATCTGCTCTTCACTCCAATCCCAGCTCACATTACAACCCTTCTAATCAAAATCTTGTCACTAAGGAGGTTATACAATCTATATGCCTTGGATTGAGTACAATAACCAATAAAAATGCATTTTTCTGATTTTTTATCAAGCTTTTAACGAGCTTGAGAATTTATCAAATCATAAGCAACACATCCAAATACTCGTAAATGACTTACATTTGGTCTCCTTCCATACCAAGCTTTATATGGAGTTTGATTCAAGACAGCCCTTGTTGGTGAGAGATTCAATACATAGACGGATGTGGCTACAGCTTCTGCCCAAAACTAGGTTGAAAGTCTCATTACTTGCAACATACTTCTAGCCATTTCTACAATAGTTCGATTCTTCCGCTCAGTGACACCGTTTTGCTCCGGAGTATAAGGAGTTGTTAACTCCCTACGGATGCCATTTTCTTCACAAAACTTATTAAATTCCTTGGACACAAATTCTTCTCCCCTATCTGTGCAAAGAGCTTTGATACGACGACTACTTTGGTTTTCTATTATAGTTTTAAATTTCTGGAACTTCTCAAAAGTTTCTGACTTGTTTTTCAGAAATTATACCCAACTCATACGGCTATAGTCATCAGTAAATAGCAAGAAGTAACGACTTCCACCTAAGGACTTAGTTTGCATTGGCCCACACAAATCAGCATGTACCAATTCTAGACATTTGGTAGCTCTCCAGGATTTTCCTACAGGAAATGACTTCTTGATTTGCTTGCCATAGATACACCCTTCACATAAATCAGTAGAGCCAACTTTTGGTAGTCCAAAAACCATACTTTTGTCATTTAGTAATTTCAGGCCTTTGATATTTAGATACCCATACCTCAAATGCCACAACTTTGAGTCATCCTTTGCGCTTGCGGCGAGAGCAAAATTCTTTGTCAGAAACATCCAATGGAAACATCTTATTCAGAGTCATGACGATGTGAGTCTTTTTGCCTGATTTCTTATTTGTAATGACACATGCATCGTCATCAAACAAAACTGAATGTCCACCAGCCATTAGTTGTCCAACGCTCAACAGATTGTATCCTAAATCAGGAACAAATTGAACATTTCCCAGCATTTTTACCTGTCCATAGCTAGTGTCAACTCCCACTGTGCTTTTTCCTTCAACTTGCATCTCCCTTTTGTTGCCAAGTGGTACTTTTATCTTTTGTGTCTCATCTAGCTCCTGAAATAGAGATTTGGTGCCTGTCATATGGTTTGAACAGCCACTGTCCACAAACCAGAAATTACTTGATTTATGATCAGTATCAATACAGGCCATAAAAAGCTTGTTCTCTTCTTCATTTTCTGCTGCGAAGTTCATCTTCTGATCTCTGTACCAACAATCTGCTTTGATATATCCCTATCTTTTTCAATGATAACACTGAATGCCATTTTTCGTGTTACCTTGCTCATTGGACTGCCTTTGCCCGTCATTCCTTCCTCTGCCTCTGCCATGGCTGTGACTGTGACCTCGACCTCAACCTCGACCTCGACCACCGCGAGATCCTCCTCTTCCTCGACCTTTACTTGATGAACTATCATTTTCTCCTTGTTTGGTGGTTGTCTCTTTCACATGAAATGCCTTCGCTTCGTTTTTTTCTACTGATCTATTGATTCTTGCCTCATGAGCTTGAAGAGATCCCATCAGTTCATCAACAGAAAGAACTGATAAATCCTTAGCTTCTTCTATAGTTGCTACCACATGGTCAAATTTTGGCGTCAAGCTTCTCAAAACTTTCGCAACAATCTTTTCGTCCGAAATCTGCTCGCTGTAGGACCACATTTGACCGACTATTGTCATTGTTCGTGACAAGAAGTCAGCAATCAATTCACCATTTTTCATCATCAAGGTTTCAAAGTCATGTCTTAGTGACTACAATCTTACCATATGACCTTTGAATTGCCTTGAAATTCCGTCTGCAAAATTGACCGGGCTTCTTTTGACGTGGTTGCTGCTGCAATCCGTGAGAATATAGTCTCATGGACTGCTTGTTGTAGGATAAATAATGCCTTGGCATCTCTCTTTCTGGTTTCTTTCAGTCTCACCTCTTCTTCTTCATTGGGTTCAAATATTTCAATAAACCCATATTCCACCAGATCCCATAGCTCTTGCAATCTGAGCAACATCTTAATTTGATACTCCACCACTCATATTTCTCACCTTTGAAAATGGGTAGGAGTGGTTGAGGAGAAGAAAACCCAGCTGCTGCCATTCTCATATAACTCTGGTACACTTGCTAACCCAAAGACCAATAAAGCTCTGATACCAAGTTTGTTGAGGAAAAGTAACGTGAAAGAGACAACACAAAGGAAGAAGAAGAGTAAAATGAAGTTCTGATGCTTAGTTGTTATATAACTTACTGAAAAAAAATTGAATACATAAAGACTATTTAGAGGTGCATTTTATCTCGGACTATTTATTATCTGCTTCTAGCTTGAATAGTGGAAACAAACTCTATCTTATCAGTATACTCGGTCAAACAAATCTAAACAAATACAAGGTCAAATTTTGAATCATTCTTCAACAAAAAGCACCATTTGCTACTTGAGCTAAGCATCTCAGGCTTCAAGGAATCTATTCTTTAGTTCATTCAGAAGTGTCACCATGAATTTTGTTAGTATAACCTAGATTGCCTTCATGAAGTGTTTGGATTAACCTTGTTTATTAGTTCACATAAATATTTAACTAAGACAGAATCCCGAATTAGTTTGAGTTGGCTGCATGAATTTTCTAATTGCATTTTATTTGGTTTTATTGAACCTTAGGAAGACATTGCAGCAATATTTGAGGCTGCGGACAAGGACAAATCTGGTACCTTAACTGTTGAAGAATTTCAAGATGTGATGGAAGACATCATCATAAATTACCCCCAAATGGAGCTCTATTTGAAAAATATGCATCTGAGTGGTTGCGCAGATCTACTGAAAGATCCTGAAGGAAATGATAGGAAGGAGGTTAATATTGAGCAGTTTAAGTTGGCTCTTTCACATGTGGATTCACAGATAAAGAGTCTGCCTGCAACTGCTCAGGTATTTTATCCATCCATTGTTTGGAGAACACTCTACCACTACCAAGGTTATGTATGGAACAGGGATTTGAATATACTCTAAAATATTTCAGGTTGCTGCTCAGCAAGGCACTTATCTTTCTCGGTGTTTCAACCATAGGGAGATGTGTAAAGATTGTCCTGAAGGCTCTCGAAGTTTCCGAGGTTCTGGCCATCATCAATTCCTCCCATTTCGGTATGCCATATATTGGATAATTCTCAGGACTTTCTCTACATGAAATAATTATAAATGCCATTTCGGTATGCCATATATTTCCATTTTCTTTAGCATATACATTTCTGTCTGAGTATTATATACTCTGTTCTTGCTTGTTCTATTTTTTAAAATAAAAAAGTAAAGAGGGTGAAACAAGAGAAATGGAATGGAATGTTAAATAAATGACTGAATTGATTATCCTAAAAGCTTAATCTGGTAGTAAAAGGACAATCAAATATTTTTACTCTTATAGAGGAGAATGAGGATGGATGATACAGGGAGCATAGAGGAAACCTGAATTTTTGCAGGGGTGAAATAGTGTTTGTTGCAGCTTACAAGATTATCTCTCTATGCAACTTGACCTCACTACTTTGTCGCAGTGGCATCTCCAGAATTCCAGTGTCTAATGTGATTGTTTTGTTTTAGTAGCTGGAAATGAACGGAGTGCATTTGCGAATTGTCAAGTTATTTCATTACATTTCTTTCCTTCTTCTAACCTTTGAGCTGTACATAACTCTAATTGCAAGGTACAAGCATTTTGGGCAATTTGCTCCATTAGGAGGAGAGCAAGCAGCTGCAGAACTGCCTGGAGACTGGGTTTCCATGGGTCACAGCACGCAGTGGCTCTGGTATTCTGTATATGCAAGGTAGTTATCTTCTACTTCTGGTGTCCAACATTCGTAGCTCTATTTATTGAGAAACATTATAAAACGTTCAGGAAAATTGAGAAGTTGGAAGATATTACAAATATGATTGTTCCACTTGAGATATTTTGTTACATTATTTTTGGTAAAGATTAACGAACTACTCATATGAGTTTTCTTTAACAATCAGCAAGCAAGTGAGCTGGCGTACTAGGGTGTTGGTGGTGTCTGATTGGACAAGAAGATTCATTTTCGGAAGAGATTCAAGTCGCATTTGAGTCAAAATTCAGGTGATCTTGTAAATATTCCTGCTGCAGATCTGGCAGCTGTTAAGCTCTGTGCTTCTTTTTTTCTTCTTCTGCAGGTGCTTAATCCCATTTCTCCTAATATTCATCTATTCTCGACCAACCAGCCAACCATAGAAGTTATATATATTATGTATCCGACATAAGGAAAATTATTTTACTGCTGATTCTATGTTGAGTTTAAGTTTTCTGTTAGTAATAGTTTGAGTTTTAGTTTCTGAAAATAATATATTTGACTTTTCGTTTAAAACCTCGGTGTCTTGTATCTCTCAAAGCAATTCTCTTTGTTTACGATGCAATCAAGAGTCATGATTGAAAATCTGATTGAATGGGCATAAAATCATGGAATTCCTTGGCTTAAACACTACAGGCAAATCAGAATTGAAGGTTTAACACGATGTTGAACTTCGAATTTTAAATTATTGGTTGTGAGAATTCTTATATAGTTGCTTCGAAATGAGTTAAGCTGCTCGCACAATGTTCACAATTAAATACTAAGAAGCTTATTGATTGTAAAAGGCTCGAGATTTTATCAAGACTTTAAAAGAGTTGTACATCAAGTTCAAACATCAAATTTAAATTATTGGAATCAAATGTAATAGCTTTAAAGTCTAAACAATACAAATCTCAAGTGTGAGATTAGAATCTTCATATTACATTATATCAACTAAAAAGAAGCCTATACATGCAATAGCTTTAAAGTCAATTCCTTTTAGGTCTTAAAAAAAATTTGAGAATTAGAAATACAATAATTGATTTTCCTAATTACCCGAGTTTTAAATCCGAATTTTTAATACAAAAAAATATAGGTCCTCAATTATTTTTTCTTTAACGAAAAATTTTTAATTTAATTTTTATTTTACCCTATTTATACTTTTTTTCATAAATCATAATCTTAAATATTTATTATATTTTAACGTAAGAAACTATTTTTTTTAAATTTCGGGATTAAATTGATTCTAAACAATCAAAATTATAAAAATTACATCAAAAATTATAATTTTAATATAATTATCTTTTATAAAATTATTACAAGATTCTTGAGCAAGAGGAGAACGAGGAGTGTTAGATATTTTCTATAATAGTTATATATCGAACTGTTAAGACGAATAAGGCGAATTGTATACAAATTACTTCTTAATATATTCTTGTCTCAAATTTATTGAATGGTATGTATTGATTCTTGAATCCACACTGTAGTAAACTATTCATGTGTTATATATATATATAAATATAATATTGTGACTGTTATTATATCTTTCATTAATGGAGATAGCATGAAACTTTCATAACAAAGAGACTTAGTTGATTCAGATAATAATAGTAATATTTGATCCACCAAAAAAAGCTAAGCAAAAATCTCTTCCTCGAACAAAAAGCGGCTATCTTTTAGGGTAATATAATACACTGGTTCTACATCCATCAAGATCTCCACTCAATCAGACGGTATCTGCACCATCATCATACAATCTAACTTTAAACTAGGATCTCCTGCAAAGTAGGAGATCCTGGTCGGAAAATAATGCCACGTGTCCTTCTTTCTCGCTAAGGAAGGTCAATGATTCATTCAATACAGGAAAAGAACAAAAAAAAAAAAAAAAAAAAAAAAACACCTTGCTTGACAGTTATACAAAAAGGCAGGAACTTTGAAAACCGATTCTTTCCATTTTTGAGGACCTTGCTTGAACAGTTTCCTCTTTATAAAAAAAATTCTCATGCTCTCTCAGTTTTGTTTTTTCTTGTAGAAAATAAAGGAGAAGTAGGGTTGTAATAACAATGAGCCGTGCGTATACGTTCTTTGAAAGAGCCTCCAGAGCTTTTCGTGCTTACCCCACGCTTTCGAAACTTCTTGTTGTTAGCACTGTCAGGTCTGATCATATGATTCTCCACTGATATGTTTCTACATTGTATATTTTCTGTGACTTTGTCTTTTTCTTTTTCATCTGTGATCTGTTATGTAGAAGTTTTTCTTCATGGAGAACAGGGGTTTTCTCCTTTTGCTTGATTATTATGTATACACATATACATAATGCGCATGCTTGATTGTTTGCAAGGATTTCTTTTTTTATTTATATATATATATATATATATATATATATATACATTTTTATGTTATGCATGTCTGAAAGGCGTCATCTTTGTTTATCTTTATATTATGCAGCCTTCTTCCTCAAATTTATGGTTGATGTGATCTCTCTCTCTCTCTCTCTCTATATATATATATATATATCCATATAGTATGAAAATTAACTACTTTTGCTATGTATATAAATTTTTCCAAGTAATTTCAGCAAAAAGGGATTTCTTATATGAGAGAATAAATGATAGTTTTGGGTTCTTTGGTTCAATTTAAAGTTTAATTTTTTTGGGATGACCTAAAGGCAATTAATTGTTTCATATAGTATTAGAGTCAAAACATCCAAAGCTTGAATTTTTCAAAACTCCAGTTATCTAATTAAGTTCAGAACCTCTTGTTTCATTTTGTTAACTTGGTGAGAAAGTAAGAATTGATAACCTAGAGGAAATAAACTTATAAGTTAATGTATTCATAAACTAAAGTTTCCTTTTCGAAACACTTGATTATTGTTGCAGTGGTGGTGGGATAGTGGCATTTTCTGATGCAAGGCCAATCCAAAGACTACTTGGTGATCATGGTGAAGGTGAATGCAAGAAAAAGAAAGTGGTGGTGCTGGGAACTGGCTGGGCTGGCTACAGTTTCTTGACTTATCTGAATAATCCTTCCTATGAAGTTCATGTGGTGTCTCCACGAAACTATTTTCTCTTCACTCCACTGTTACCGAGTGTCACAAATGGAACAGTAGAAGCACGTAGCATTGTTGAACCAATTCGCAAGCTCACGAGCAAGGTGAAACCATGGGTGGAACATTTGGATTGATTTAACTATCTAGTGTTTATTGGATTATGTTAAGCTTGGTTAGTTTCTCATTTAATTTAAATCCCAGTACTGATTTTAATTTTTCTTTTAGTTCATTTTAAATGGAACATAATTTATTATGAGGTATCGCCGTTCCCATCTTGAAATCCTTTTATGTTGAGAATTTAATTTCTTGTATTTAGTTGCTATCACCTTCCTTATCTATTGAGAATTCATTTCTTAATTTAAATATTTCTTTAGTATTCTGTTTGCTCAACAAATCATATTTTAGATATTTTTTCTTTACAATCTTTCGGTTTATTTGCAATTCAGAATTATCTGTTAAATAGTGCAAATAACTGAAATGGATAGGAACTATTTAGTAGATGGATTTGAAGAGAATTAACTTTTATGCTTAATATTTCACCCACATGGCAGAAAAGTTTTCAATATGAGGAAGCTGAATGTTACAAGATTGATGCGAAAAACAAGAAAATTTATTGTAGATCGAAGCAAGAGACTACTTTGAAAGGCACAGAAGAATTCATCATGGACTATGATATCTTGGTTGTATCAGTTGGAGCTCAATCAAACACATTCAACACGCCCGGAGTCGAGGAAAATGCCATGTTTCTGAAGGTACATATTTAACTACAATGTCGAATTTTTTTGAATAGTTGTTTAAGTATTTGGTTGTATAGCTCATTTGGGTCAAATTGTAATAATTTACTCTGTTCCAAGTTACAAGTCGTAAATTTCTCGTATTCACCATAGTTCATCATATATGGCATTCAGAGAGTGAAGTCCTTTTTGCAGGAAGTGGAGCATGCTCAGAATATCCGTAAGGCTGTGATTGACTGTTTTGAAAGAGCATCTCTTCCTAATCTAAGCGATGAGGAAAGAAAAAGGATCTTGCATTTCGTGGTTGTTGGTGGTGGTCCAACTGGTGTCGAGTTTTCTGCAGAGCTTCATGACTTCCTAGTTGAGGATGTTGCTAAAATATATCCTCAAGTTCAAGAATTCACAAGAATTACACTTCTTGAAGCAAGTGATCACATTTTGAACATGTAAGGCATCCATTTCTTTTACATCTACCTTATAACCAATTTTTTGATAGCTTAATGGTCGTCACATTCAAAATCTTCACTTAACTAAGAATTTAAACCCAGAAATATGTTCAAATTAACTCTAGTTTGACCACACGAACCTCGTTCATGATTTCCAACAGAGAAAAGGAAGAAGATAACAGAGAAAAGAGAGATTGGTAACTTGAGTTAATACATTCCTCAATCTTTATTCATAGAACCCTTTCCTATATATAGGCCACTTCTAGTTGGTTTACAGCAACAAAACCCAACCCTAATTCATGAAAAGATTATTTTACCCCTGCGAGTACATTTTCCTTTAATCTTTAGTATCCTGACAGTAGGATAGAGCTGTACTTGTGCATGTGAAAAGGACATAACAATGTTGCCAGCATCCACATAGGGTGGTGAAAAAATTACTATAAATTAGAATTTTATGAGTTATGTTCGAATTCAATCTCACATACTCTTAGAAAAAGGGCATACTGTTCTTTGCTAGGAACGTAAAGGGCCTAATAGCTTGTCAATTTCTGCTTACTGTCAAGTTTTGAAACAACCTTTGCTGTTGCCTGCTTTGTTCAGGTTTGACAAAAGGATCACAAATTTTGCCGAAGAGAAATTCCAAAGGGATGGTATAGATTTGAAGACGGGTTCAATGGTTATAAAACTGACAGCAGATGAAATTTCCACCAAGGAAAAGGGAACTGGGAAAATTGTTCATGAACCTTATGGAATGGTTGTCTGGTCAACTGGGATTGGTTCTCGGCCTGTCATAAAGGACTTCATGCAGCAAATTGGTCAGGTTTGTTCCTCAAAAACCATTTTGTCATGTCATCATTTACTTCTCACGATCGGATCATACTTGTTTATGACACTGGACTCAATATCCTTGGCTAGACAATTAATCTAGTCTCTGATCACAGGGTCACAGACGTGTTTTAGCAACTGATGAGTGGCTTCGAGTTGAAGGTACTGAAGATGTGTATGCACTAGGTGATTGTGCAACAATAAATCAACGGAGAGTTGTGGTACGTAGTGTATATTAACTGAATGTTCAGTTAGTTACTGAACCTATAGTTAAGTAGACAAGGATTATGCTTAAAAAATATCTTTAACAGCCCTTTGGAGATCCTTCGAGTTCATTAATTACTGAATCTATAGTAAAGTAGATAAGGATTATGCTTGTAAAATATCTTATGGTTATGCTTTTGTCAAAAACTATCCTCAGGAAGATATTGCTGCAATATTCAGTAAAGCAGACAAGGTGAACAAAGGTACTTTGAACATAAAGGATTTCCAAGGGGCTGTTAAAGATATTTGTCAAAGGTACCCTCAAGTGGAAATTTATCTGAAGAAAAGGAAAATGAAGAACATCCAGGACTTACTGAAGAGCTACGAAGGGGAAGATCAGGAGGTGAACATTGAAAAGTTTACAAAAGCTCTCTCAGAAGTTGATTCCCAGATGAAAAATCTGCCTGCAACAGCTCAGGTGAGTTTCTGTGCATAAAATATGCAAATGCCCTTTTTTATCAATCATTTGCCTTATGTCTTTCTTATTGGATTTTCAAATGGCATTAGGTTGCTAATCAACAAGGCCACTACCTTGCAAAATGTTTTAATCGGATGGAGGAATGTGAAAAGAATCCTGAAGGGCCCCTTAGATTCAGGGGAGAAGGCCGCCATCGTTTCCAACCTTTCAGGTACAAGTTCTGCTATGTTTATTTGAGCTTTCTTTGTATAATGCTGTTTCCTCCATCAATTAGCACAAACAAGTTTTACTAATCCTCAGAGTAGTCTTTATGATATGATAAATCAAAAAGTAAATCAGAAGAAGAGAAGTAAATAGACACAGAAATTTATGTGGTTTACTCAAGCAGTCATACTATATGAAAGAAATGAATATGAATCTACTACAAAATGTTCTTTCACCGATCTTCAGTCTCACAAAATAGCTTACTTCTCAGCGTTGAGGGAAAGTAAGCTTGGAGATCATTATAACAAAAAGCTTTGATATTGTTAAATAAAGATAACATTGTTGCATCTCTGCATAAGACTTCCTCCAGCCTGCCTAAATCTATAGGTGTATTTTAATGGCAGGTACAGGCATCTTGGGTCATTTGCGCCATTGGGTGGGGAACAAACTGCAGCTGAACTTCCAGGAGATTGGGTGTCAATTGGTCATAGCACTCAATGGCTATGGTATTCAGTCTATGCAAGGTAATTATATTCACTCAGGTCTTTTTCTTCCATGCCACAGAAGCTTTTGCCAGTAAAAGATTTTTCAACTTCTTCTCCTTATTCTTTTACAGCAAGCTAGTTAGCTGGCGCACTAGGATGTTGGTTGTATCAGACTGGGGTAGACGATTCATTTTCGGAAGAGACTCCAGTCGAATCTGAGTTCTTCTGGAGGTCATACATCATCTTCCTCAACTATGTTCTACATAGGCCAATGCCTTGAGTTTGTTCCACTTCCAAGACAATTTTCATGACTTCTCCGTTTTTCGGACTTGGAGAATCTTTGGTTGTGTCTTCTTAGTTTCGTATGAAGTATTGAGAGTTCAATTATCACATAGAATCGTAACACATGAATTCTGTAAGATTGTGATCATATATACATATATATTTTACATCTTCCTCAACTATGCTCTACATAGGCGTTGAACACCTTGAGTTTATTCCACTTTCAAGACAAAATTTTGATGACTTCTACATTTTTCGGACTTGGAGAATCTTTAATGCATTCTTAGTTTCCTATGAAGTATTGAGAGTTCAATTATCAGAGAGAATCCTAACACATGAATTCTGTAAGATTGTGATCATATAGACATATATACATCTATATATATGACGGAGAATCCTATGCAAAAACTGTTTAAGAGGCATTCTTAAACATAACTGATTTTCCAGAATCACTTTAATCCTACCAAACTCGAGATGACTTGAAGTTAGTAATAATTTTACATATTTGATTCATAATTGAATCAACCTCTCATAGCTTTAGTTTTGTTTTCTATCCATCAAAGGGTAATCAAATTAAATTAGACACTGAATTAACTTGAAATTGGGATGACCTTTTCATACAAAGTTCTGTCCTGATGATACTGTATTACTATTTTTATTCTATAAAATTAAGATTATATCTTCAGAAAAGCAAAAATGGGGATTTACATCAATTCATGAACAACCCAGATCAAATATATGGGAGATGAACAAATTTATCTACTTGATCATCATTAGAAAGCAAGAGAAAAGCTTATCAGATTATTGCATCATCACTTACAGAGCAATAGTAGACCAGAAAGATACCACCCAACCAGACAAACAAAAAAGAAAAGAAAAGAAAGAGAAACAGTACCCTTTACTCTCTTCTCCATAACAAGAGTTACGGATTACTGAAAAACAGAAGCTAAATCAAATCCCATATAGAGAAAACTATACTTGATAATCATCACCATCTTCCATTGCAAAACTCAAAGCCTGAAAAACAGATTTGTCGCTTTCATCCTCATCATCATTATTGCAGAAGTAAGATTTTCTACCTGCCAATTCAGCTACCCTCTTGGCTGGACCAGAATCACGTGGACTCTCTCCAAATAACCGAAGTGTCCTGATCTTTGGCAACATACCATGGAAGTTAGCAATAGACGGCGTCATTTCCTCCGCCTCCTGCAACTTGAACACCACCCCCTCAGCAGGAATTTCCCATCTCTTCTTTACTCTGCTCTCACTTTTCTGGTTCCTGCAAGAAGAAAAAGAAACCAGGGAATTTTCATTTGAAGCGCGTCTCTTGTCACCCCTCGTACTCTCCTCTTTATCATTCTCTGGTAATGACCTTTTTCGAGCATCCTTCACTGAACTATTTCCATTATTTCCATTGATCTGACTGTACCTGCTCGCTACAATTCTGCCGGGTTTCAATGGCTTCTTTACTGATTTTTCTCCGTCTTTGAAGAGCTTCTTTGGCTGGATTGTTGTAAGAAGTCCATCTTCTTTCTTCACAGACCTTTTGGATCCAACAGTAGTTGCGGCTTGCTTCTGGCCATGAATTTTTGAACGGGATTTTGGGCTAAGACTCAAGCTTTTCCCTCTTTCTTTTCTTATTTTCTCTTGATCAATGTCTTCCAGCTTCCAAAAACATGATTTCCGCCGACTCTGAAGTTGAACAGGCGTGATTGTTTCTTGTTTACCCAGTTGCTTCGATTTAGAGAAAATCTCCGCAGGTCCCAAACTAACCCCTCTGCGATTAAAAATCTTTCCTTTACCACTTGAGAAGATAGATTCTTCCGTCTTCTTCGATAGATTCCTGATACTCTGTTTCTGCTCCAAGAATTTTGCAGGCACGATTCTTCCTTTCATCGCAATACTTCGCGCAGTCTGCTCAGCTTTTTCAAAACGCAGCATTTCGAGCTTTGACGTCAAGCGACTGATCTCTTTCTCAATCTCCTCAATTTCCAGATCGATAGTTCTCTCTCCCCGCTTTTTCTCTTCATTTCCTTCTTTTTCCTTCCCGTTCCTTGATTTTCCCGACGAAGCTTCAAAGCTACTCTTCAATGGCTTCGCTTGCACACTGTTCACCGTGTTGTTTGAATGAAGCGGCTTGATCGGGGCTCCGGATTTGCGAAGAACAGGGGGACTCACCAACCCTGGACTCTGGTTTTCCTTGCTGGAACAGGATTCAAGAGACAGATTTAAGAAATCTGGGTTCATGATCAACCAAGAAGAAGCTTTAATGGCAGCCGACTCCTCAGATTCGCCGTTGTCGAAGGCTGCGTTGTTCCATACCTGGAGCTCCGGTGCATCAAGGGCATCTGGGTATGGAAGAAAACTCATTTTTGAATACTGGTGATACCAATTTTCTGTGTTTTCGAGTGATTGCAGCAAGATTGCTACTGTATTTTCTTGGTTTATCTTTTTGAGAAAAGTGAAAATGGAAGGGGTATGATTTGATTAGAGAGTTTTGTATGTATTTTTTGACCGTTGGGGGAAGTAGACGTTGTGATTGGTTAAATCGCAGCCGTTGAATTATAAACGGCTCGTAGAATATAAACGCTCCGATTTCATTTAAAGATTATTTATAGTTGGAAATAAAAAGAGAATATTATAAATCCGGTTAATGGTTTCCTTAATTAACACGCTGCGGGTCCTGAAGAGCGCATTGAGTTGAGTTGACTCAAGTAATTTGGGCCATCTAATTTGGGCCTTGTCCGGTCCAGTATAGGCAAAACGGTGCGTTTTATAAGAGATGTGGGCAACAAAAATTGCCACTGGTAAAAACGACAAAACGATTCGTTTGATAAGAGGGGGCCCCAGCAACAAAAACAACCACGTAACAGAGAAAAACGATGTCGTTTAATAGAACTGAATATATCGGAAAAAACCTCTGTTAAATTTCTGGTTCAATTGACGCCACTTCCTGCTGCAACTTTTTTCCGGTCAATCTCCGACGAGGTAAATACATATTAATGTTGATATTATGAATCTCGTGTGAATACATTGGTTGAATTCTCGGAAAAGGTTATGTTGATTGGAAATTTATTCAAAAAATTTGTTGTCAGATTCTTTCTTTTAATTTCCTTTTGGTTTATGCAAAGAAAATGAAATCAAATGCATCTTTATCTGACTCAATTTTCTCCTTTAGCACCAAATTTTATGTTTAAATCATTTTTTTCTCCCCAGTTTTCTGTAATTTAAGCTAAACAACAGCGGATGAGGCCGACGAGTACGTGAGCGGGAAGGAAGAAATTCATCTTACTTTTAGTTTTCAAAAGCGGGCGCTTAGGGCGTGAAAACCTATAATCTTCGCCCATCAAATTAGGTCGGCCACTGACCTATCGGACGCTTTTCAGACAGAAGTCGTCATTTTTATGTTTAGCGGTCGTTTTGCAAGGTACCGAAGTCATTTGATCGGGGAGAAAGCACACACGATTCACAGTTGATCTCCACAAGTGGAGTTATACTGTGCACAAAAGCTCGAAGCTATATTATCTGTGATTAAAGGTATGGTATTTTCATTTTGTAATTTCTTATATCATTGCCGAAATTGCCTCCTCCGAATCCTGCACTTACTATGATATGACTACAGTTTAGTTCTTATTTCAGTGTTCTACTTTTATGACTTTTGAAACTATGTTAAATTCAGTCGGCTGTTTATTACGAATTGAAGGTTGTGCTGAATTTATATGCTGATATAAGGTTTAATGATTTGAGAATAACATAAAGCTACTACCACTTACTTTTAGCTTGGGTTTTTGTTGTTGAATTTTGTTGATAAGATTTTTTTGATAGATGCTGTGGAATTGACCTGGGAACACCGAGTTCAATGTTTAGTAGCTGCTGCTATTTAAAGGCCATGTCAGGGTGTTGTGTTAAATATAGTTAATTGAATATCTAATATATAGTAATGCCTTATGTAGCTTTTCCAGCATTTTGGTAATTGTTTGATGCAAAGATTAGGTTTTATTTTTGGGTTTCTTCTGATATCTTATCTGAGCCCTTGACTTTTATTGGTGTGTTCTATGTCCAATATACAGACTTCATTTATGCATTGTTTAGAACTCTTTCATTCTTCAGAAAGTAAAGTAAAAGCCAATTTGGTAATGGCTCATTATATCTTGACTGCTGGATCTTATTGTGTTATTCTAGGTTTGCCTTTTTGTGGTTTGGATGCCTGTGCTAGGGGCCTATGATGAAATTGCATTTAGAATTTAGAATGCAGTTACTGCATGCATTTGTAGCTATATGCTAATTTCCATGTGTTTTTCTAAAAATTACTTGGTAGGATTTGAGGTTTTTTCAGCTTAAAAAGGATGGATCAAGGGGGGCCAGTATTTACAGTAGATCTTCTTGAGAGATATGCAGCAAAAGGGCGTGGTATAATTACTTGTATGGCAGCTGGGAATGATGTAATTGTATTGGGAACTAGTAAGGGATGGGTTATCAGACACGACTTTGGGGTTGGAGATTCCTCAGGTATGTGTTTATATATCTATTGTTTAATTTAAGCTTCTCTTTTTAACTGAATTTTCTTTTATGTTCTTTATTATCCCATATGTGTTGAGTAAGACCTCAATTGGCAGAACGTGGCTAGCTCAAATTTTCATGAGCTCAAGCATACTCTTCAAATCCAAGCTGACTTTGAATAGGCTACTTATAGGTTCAGTTCTGTTGCAGACTCTTTTACATCCTCACCTTGTGTTTTTCCTTTTTTTTTTGGCCATTTGAGTATATAGATATTGATCTATCTGCTGGTAGAACCGGGGAACAATCAGTCAACAAGGTTTTTGTTGATCCTGGAGGTAGCCATTGCGTTGCAACGGTAGTTGGAGGTAGTGGACCTGACACTTATTACATTCATGCTAAGTGGAGCAAACCTCGTGTATTAAGCAGGCTGAAAGGTCTTGTTGTGAATGCTGTTGCTTGGAATAGGCAACACATAACAGAAGGTGATCTAACACGTGTTTCCTTGTTTTTTCTTATGAATAAAGGTTGAGGTTGTAAATGTTCACTTTGTTTTTCTATTTCATGCAATTTCTTCAAGGTTCCACAAAGGAAGTCATTCTTGGCACAGACAATGGCCAACTTTTTGAGATTGCTGTGGATGAGAAGGACAAGAGAGAGAAGTACATGAAATTTTTGTTTGAATTAACAGAACTTCCCGAAGCTTTCATGGGTTTGCAGGTATTTTTTAATTTATCTTTATTTTGTTTTGCAGTGGGCACGGAATTACCAATTTCTATATCTCCTTTGGAGCTTTATATCAATATAGATTCTTTATTTCTATATCTCCAACAGTAAGAAGTGACTAAATGGTCTTCTATGGATGCTGAAGATGCTGACATGACATGCTTAATCATGATGCTTTAAAATGTAAATTATGGTTTGTTAATATCCCAGTGTCTAATCATTCTGATTTGACAAAATTAATAAAGATAGAGTCAATATGTGCATAAAATCCCTTTAGTGACAATATTGGAAAGTGGCACCAACATTTTTCTCTTAGATGAATTACATTGGAGCCCTTGAGCTTTGAGTATAATTGCAATTAAGTCTATTATTTTTGAGAAGTTATAATTTAGTTCGTATATTATAAACTTATATCTCAACTCAATCTACCCTCTTAGAAGATGTTAACTATAGTTAAACTATGTGTCTTATAACTACCGCATAATTGTGAAATAATTAGAACGAATAACATAACTAATGATTCAGTTTGAAAGAACACAAAAAAGAAAGAGTTAGGTTTGCAGATCCGATGGTAAGAGAGAAGCATTGGTGAGAAAGTAAGGAGAATAGAGAATGTGGATGACATTATGGAAAGGTAACTAGAAAAGGTATCTAGGTCTTTTTGAATTTTCTATAACGGTGAGCTGGAAGAAGGAATTTGTTATTATTTTCTTAAAATAGTGGACTCAGTCATAATTATACCCAAAATTTAAGACCTTTGATATACTTTATGCCTTTTGTTTTCTTAGGAACTGGAAATATAACTTTTCATCTGATTGAATTTATCTATTAGCAAACCATGACTATGGTATATTTAATGTCATGATATCAATTCTTTTTTTTTTTTCAATAGATGGAAACAGCTAACATTAGTGGTGGAATGAGATACTATCTGATGGCCGTTACGCCCACACGACTTTATTCTTTTACTGGAATTGGTTCACTAGATGTAAGTGAAGTGCTCTTTATTTTTTTCCTTCTCCTGTTCTCAGAGTTGGATGACTTTCCTAAAAATGATCTTGTCAAGTTTGTATATCATGCCAGAATTTTATGATCAATGGAAAACATTTTCTGAAGTTGATAACATATTGAATGGTCGGCCATAATTCTGTTTGCTTATATGTTTTTGTAAATTATGCCTCATGATGCTTTGAGAAGGCTGTCATGGGAATAGATTTTGGAGGTCTTTGCCTACTCTGGAAGCCTCTAACTTTATGGGTCTCTATAAGTGACAACCACCTAAAAGCTGCAATATCCTTCATTCTTTTTTGTCTTTGTAAACCATTGATTTCCATTTCCTATTATCGGTATTATCATTTTTTCATGATCAAACATTGTGCATGTTTGTTTTTTTTTGAGATAAAAGAGTAGGAAAATATATTAGAGTAGGCACTAAGGGGGTTTCACCCATGTACAAAAGATTTACAAATCTAAGAGTGTATCTACAATAAAACCAATATCATCAAGATTACAAAGGTGATGTCCTAATAAGGTGGACCCGAAAAAGTGAAACCATTTGTCCTTGATGTTCCCAAAATTATACTCTTTGCCGTCAAAAGCACGGTTGTTTCTTTCTTTCCAAAGAATCCAAAAAATTGTAAGAGGGATAAGTCGATAATTCTTGTTTCGTTTGCATAAAAATTCCCAAGCATTTAGTTCTCTTTGTATTGAGCCTGCTGTACTCCAGCAAATGCCAAGTAACCCCAGAACCATGGACCAAAGTTGATGGGAGAAAGGACAATGTAGTAGGAGGTGATTACAGGACTCGGCATCAACTTTACACAGAAAACATCTGTTAACCAGAATAATACCTTTTTTCATGAGGTTATCAAGAGTGAGAATCCTTTCTTTGGCAGCTTCCCATGTGAAAAAAGAGACCCAAGGAGGGGCAGTGCTGTTCCAGATCAATTTTATAGGGAAATCCGGACATCTAATTCTGTTGTATGGGGTCAGATAATGGTAGAAGGATTTTACCGAGAATATACCATTATTGTCAATTGTCCAGTGAAGTTTGTCATTGTTATCAGTGAGCTTAATTGCAGATAAGAGAGTTAATAAGCTTTCATATTCAACACTTTCCCAATCCTTCAAATTCCTAGAGACCGTGATACTCCAGCCACCACTATTAACACTGTCAAAAGCATTCTCAACCAACATGTTCTTATCTTTAGCAATTGCAAAAATGAGAGGGAATTGATGTTGAAGCTTGGAAGAACCACACCATTTGTCTGTCTAGAATTTAGATTTATTACCTCTGTCAACAGCCTAAGATGAGCAATCCAGTACCAAGTTGTTGATGCAAGAGATGCCTCTCCATAAGCTTTTCCCATAAGTGCTATAGCCCCCTCTACAGTGTGGATAATTTCCACTGATGTTCCATTTGCAGTCAACAATTTTTTTCCACAAGTTGTCACCTTCATTCCAGAATCTGCAACTCCATTTGCCATGTAGGGCTTTATTTATATTGGTTAGCAATCTAAGGCTGAGTCCCCCTTGATTTTTGGGCAGTTTTACATCCTTACAAGATGGAATTTCCTTCTATTTTCCTCGCTGCCCCTCAGAAAATTGTGTTGAATTTTTTCTAATCTGTTAGCAACATTGGCCGGAATAGTGAGGACAGAGAGGTAGTATGTTGGGAGGTTGACAAGTGTACTTTTTATGAGGGTAAGTCTCCCACCTTTGGAGAGGAAATTTCTCTTCCAAATTGTAAGTCTTTTTTTGAAAATATTGATGACCGGCTTCCACGAAGCACTGTTTTTATAGTTGGCACCAAGTGGGACTCCAAGATATTTAATAGGGAGCTGTGACACTTTGCAATTTAATACCCGGGCTAATGACTCTGTATCGTAGTTAGGACCAAAACCAACCAACTTAGATTTTGCCAAATTGATGCGCAGACCGGACTCCGCTTGGAAACAGAGAAGAATACACCTTAAATGAAGAAGAGTACTGATGTCAGGTTGGCAGAAAAGTAAAGTATCATCGGCAAAGAATAGGTGCGAGATCTCCATTTTTTCCGCATGCCCGATAGTGATACCTTTGATAAGATTGAGTGTTCTGGCCTGCAATAGTAATTTATTCAAAGCTTCCATTGTTAAAATAAAGAGCAAAGGGGAGAGAGGGTCACCAGTCTTAAACCTTTGGAGGCAGTGAAAAATGATGAAGGGCCACCGTTGATCATAACAGCAAAACTAATAGAGGAAATACAGGTTCTTATCCATCTCCTCCATTTGATTCCATATCCAGTTTTTTCAAGCATGTAGTCAATGAATTCCCAGCTGACATTATCAAAGACTTTCTGCATATCCAGTTTGCATATAAGTCATTGCAGGACAGATCATCAACCACTTCGTTTGCAATCATAATTGCATCAGTGATTTGCCTTCCATCGATGAAAGTGTGCTGACTTTTACCGATAATGGATTTGACTGATTTGGATAACCTTTTGGCCAATACATTTGATAACAGTTTGTAAACAGAACCGATTAAACTGATTGGCCTGAAATCAGTGATACAGTTGGCACCCTCTTTCTTGGCAATCAAAACAATGAAAGTAGAATTTATTGGTTTCACAAAAGAGCCATGCCTGAAATCGGTGATTGTGCATGTTCGTTTTTGCTTCATGATATTTGATTTTTTGGGCACAAATACTTGTTCATTTTATCTTTTCCTTATTTTCAATTGAAAAGTTTATCTTAGGAAGTGTATGCTCTAGGCTTCCTTTTCTTTCATGATATTTCATCTGCTATGCATCTTGTTTCGGGATAGGTGTGCCCCTTTTATCAGCTATATGCTTGTTGCATGCATATGGAATGCTAAGGCAATCATTTTTCTTTTTCTTTTTCTACTTGTTCATGGTAGCCAGTTTCTTATGATATTTTATGACAAATATTTTGCCATTTACGCATGCATGTTCCTCAATTTATTATCATATGATGAGATTAAGTGCCCATTGATTTGGAATATGTTGCGATCTGATTATTTCTCTTGCTTGAGAATTTATGCCTTATTTTAAATTGTATGACGAATATTGGTATTTGCAGTCTGTTTTTGCAAGTTATAAAGAGCGTGCAGTGCACTTTATGGAGCTTCCTGGGGAGATACCAAACAGGCAAGTGCTTTTGTCCGTGCTAATATTAACTTAGAAATATCAAATGAATGCAGAATGGAAAATTGGCTGAAATTATTTTATTGTTCCTGAGATGTAAGACATGGTCTGTGCTATACAATGGCTGGAGAATGATGATTTCTTGACTTTCCTTTGACCATTATGTCTTTTTTCCAGTGAACTACATTTCTTTATCAAGCAAAGAAGAGCTACCCATTTTGCATGGCTTTCAGGGGCAGGAATCTACCACGGTGGCCTTAATTTTGGGGCTCAACATAGGTGAAAATGCGTTCTTTATCTCTTCTTCCTACGTGTCAAATAAATGTTAAGACTACCGTCTATCTTTATGCACTGTCTTCTCATTTTTTGTTACCTTGAGCAGTGTTAGTTTTGCAGTTATCGTTAAATTTCTTCAGCATGCGTGGTATCCTAGTTCTTAGTTTTGTGCCAATTAATATTGGTATAAAATCTCATGAAAATTGATGGAATTTTGCATAGTTTCCCAAATGGTGATGAGAATTTTGTGGAGAACAAGGCTCTGTTGAACTACTCAAAACTGTGTGAAGGTGCTGAAGTGGTCAAACCTAGTTCCATGGCGGTGTCTGAATTTCATTTCTTGCTTCTTATTGGCAATAAGGTTAAGGTGTGTTGAATTAATTGTACAATTTATATTTTTGGTCATCTTTTAACTGCAGTTATGTCTTTTTTTCTTTCCACTCTTCATTATGGCTATACTACAATGCCAATAGTTTTTAAATTTTGTTTCAGTTTCTTTTATTCAGCATCAGGTGCTTCTGATGTCATCTGACATTTTAGTTTTTGTGTTATTAACAGAATGGAGGTGGAGATTAATGGTTTTTATTATTTTTATTTATTGGTTGCATCAAAATTTACATTGAGCTATCTAATAATGAAACTATGTTGTAGCTTTAAGCTGTTACTGCCTCTTGTTTTAAACGTTATGCAGGTTGTAAATAGGATCAGTGAGCAAATCATTGAAGAACTGCAGTTTGATCTAATGCCAGAATCAGTTTCACGAGGTATAATTGGATTATGTAGTGATGCTACTGCAGGACTCTTCTACGCATATGATCAGAACTCTATCTTTCAGGTTTGCATCTTATAATCAGTTGACCTTCTTTTTTTGTCATATTGTGTGAGACATTAAATCTTTTTGTTTCTCTCTGCTGTTGGATTTGTTGACATTTTATAGGTTTCTGTCAATGATGAAGGCCGAGATATGTGGAAGGTGTATCTGCAAATGAAAGATTACACTGCAGCTTTGGCAAGTTGTCATGATCCACTCCAAAGAGACCAAGTATATTTAGTTCAGGTCACATCTCGACACTATCTGAAGTGTAATAAAGGGTAGATAGTCTATAATCTATTTGTGGCTAAAAATATGGCTTTCTGATCAGCTGTTCACTGTAGCTTATAGTCACAGTGATAGAAACTACTGCCTTTTATTTGTGCAAGGTCCCTTTCATTGCCCACATTGTGTATAATATGGGCTAATCTGTGTTGTAGGCTGAAGCTGCATTTGCCACCAAGGACTTTCTTCGAGCAGCATCATTCTATGCAAAAGTAAATTCTTTTATTCTTTGATATTATAAGATTAATATCTCTTTTTTTTTGACAAAAAAAACTGTTGATTTATATATTACTGTCTCCCTTACAAAGATATTGATGAAATCACCAAAAGACATCTTGCTTTTGTTACATTATGTGCTGGTAATTAAATCTTGAGAAACATCAATGCATGATCGTCCAGATAGAATGAGACATAGGAGTTGAAATCAAGTCATGTGTGCCTCAGAAATCAGCCATTAAACTCGAGTTCTGGAAAAATCTGCATGACCTCAGGTTTGGGCTCTTTGGGTGCCGTAACATGATGTAAAAGTATTTATGTCCTGTTTAGATTTTATATTTGACACTTGATACAAACGAAAACAATTACTGATCGTTAAAAACAGAAGCCATGACACTAGCCCCTACTGTAATTTTTCTGTGATATTCTTCTTAGTTTTTCTGTTTTTGGGTTCTCAGGTGCCACTAATTAGGTTGCTATCATGTATTGGTTAAACAGGCAATTGGTTCTAGGTGCTTCCCGAGATAGTGTTTCCATTATTTTATGCAACAGTCTGATCTTCAGTTCATAATATAAAATAAAGCTTCTACACTCTTATCCCAAAAAGCTTATGAAAAAACTTCAATTATATATGATCAGTACTTTCTATTTATTTGATCAATATCTTCGGAAAAATTTATTTTTCAAAAGTTCCCTATTTAACTTACATGATATTGGTTTTGTTCTCTAATTATAAGTTATCGGTACTTCCTATTTATTTGATCAAATATCTTTTGAAAAACTTCTTTTTGAAATTTCCCATTTAACTTAACATGATATTGGTTTTGTTCTTTCCATCTAGAATGCATCCAATAATTGATAAAGGAATCCTTTTGCAGATCAGTTTCATACTATCTTTCGAGGAGGTAACACTGAAGTTTATCAGCATAGGTGAACAGGTATTGCCTTATAAAATTTGTTCCTGCTTCATAATGATGTACTTCAAATACCATTCATTTACCTGCTATATACCTTCAATCATGAGACAGATCGGATGCATGTGCTGGCTCTAGTGTTTGAGGAGAAGACGTCCTACTATCAGTTTAAATTTGTGGGTCTCATATGTTGATTAACGAACTTAACTGTGCTTCAACATTCTTCATATGCATTTATAATGAATATACAGAGTTCCATGTAGAAACTGTTAAAGTAGGAATATTCACTAAGCCTCTGACCTTTCTAGAAGACTAAACTGAAATGTTATTGTGATATTCCACTTGATATTATGTTGAAGGAATAGTACCTGTTAAAATTGTTAGAGAATAGGAATATTTACTAATCCCTACTACCTAATGTTTTGATACTAGGCTAGAAGACTGAACTGAGATGTTATTATGATATTTCACTTGATATTATATTGAAGGAATAGTACACAATATTTGTGGAGATATATATTAACAAGAAAAGGAACCTTAAAAGGAAACTGAACTATAGGAAAACATTGCATGGGAAATGCACTATTGTTTTCTAGTAGACTATATAGTAATATTTTTTTTTATTTAAAAAAAAAATTCATATCCTCTAGCAAGATGTTTGAAAGATCTAAAATTTCAATGCATAACTAGGCTTGACGGGAGTTTCAAGTAGATCTATAAACGATTTTGTCAATAGAATTTATAAATTTTGTCTAAGCCCATCAGAATTTGTGCGGACTGGTTCTCATGGATGTGAATTCCAATCAGTCTTGCTTCAATGTAGGAGTTGGACATGTGCATTCACAGATTCATATGTTTCCTTGTTTGCAGGATGCTCTAAGAACATTTTTATTGCGGAAGCTTGATAATCTTGCAAAAGAAGACAAATGCCAAATAACAATGATATCCACATGGGCAACTGAATTGTACCTGGACAAGGTTTGCTCTTCCTATGCCTCACTGTTGGATGAGAACCTGCCTACATATTTTCTTTCTATCATGCCTCCTGTACAATGTGGCTTTGTCAATCAAATAGCATGTGGTTACTGTTTAACACAAGTCAGACAGGAAGATGCTTAGATATACAGTCCATTTGGATTGACTTTTTCCTGTGTCAATCTAACTTAAAGCTGGTTTTGCACTAAGAAAACATCTATAGTGTTTGGGTCATCCGTGAAATCACCATAAAGCTAAAGCTATGCCTCGAATTTTTAAGTTAAAAAGGTCAAAAGATTAGTGTTTCTCTTCTTTTATGCTTTAAACTAGTATGGGTCAAGGCTATTTTAACCTTTTTGTTTTTCACAAAGCACCCTTAACGTCTTAGGATGTTTTCGTTAGTGTTCTTTTGACAAGTCATTTTGCCAACTTTTTAAAGCTAAATAAGTTCAAGGAACCAAACAGTTATTAAGATTAAAGCTCCATAAACTCAGTTTGGATACTAAATCCAGAATCTCTCACAAGAATTCCTGGAAAGCTATCTCTCAACTTTATGACTCTTTTCTCCCAAGGTGGGGAATGGTTCTGTATTTTGTTCTTGGAGGACCCATGTCCTGGTCATATCCCTTTTGGTTACTCGGTTTCTATGCCTTTATAACATTTCACTTTGCCATAATTACCCTATCTCTGTTTTTGGTGATACATAATCAAGCTCATATTTCTTGGAATTTTTTTTTTTTACATAGATATCTTGATTATCGTGAAGTGGATGGTATGCTTTTGTTGCTTCATCTTCTTGAGACTGTTGTTTCTTCCTTGAGTCTTGACAATTGATCTTTGGATCTGTTGAGCTACCATACTTGCAGAACTTTCTTTCTTCAACCCAAAATCTTTCTATCCGGATTATTTTTTAAAACTTTCTTAGGCTTTCCCTCCTAAAATCTAAGTTTTTTGGACATTGGTTCTTAATGGACTCAATACTAACAATCAGCTCAAGTTAACAGACTGAGTCATGCTTTTTTATATCTTAGGATATGTTGAGCTACTACATTTGCAAAACTTTCTCTGTCTGACCCACAATCTTTCTATTGAACTTTCTTTGGATGGTTTATGCTCCTAAATTAATTTGTTTTGGACATTGGTTCTTAATAGATTCAATACTAACAATCAGTTTCAAGTTAACAGGCTGGGTCGCACTTTTTTCTTTAGTGTGATGTGCTTACATGCTGTTGAGTCACATGGCCTTCTCTGTTTTACATTATGATGTGGCTTGGAGGCTCTAAACCTGGTTATTTGAGACCTTTGGTGTTCGTTGGGGTTTTTCTCAGAAACTTGAATTCTTTTTATTTCTTATCTTTGTAGCACAGGCAAAGCAAAAGATGGACTGTTATTTTGGAGGGAGATGCTATTTTGCTGGCATGTGGGTGTTGAGGATAGAGAGAATGCCGTGATTTTAAGGACCATAGTTCTCATTCTTTGTTTTTTAGAAATAAGATATCGTTTCTGGCTCACTTTGGGTTAGTGCAAGTAGGGTTTATCTGTTTTGCATAAGGGTGATAAAACGTGTGATGCTTGTGTCTAAAAGGATCATGTCAATGCATAGTACAATGATTACTTTCCTTAACCTGTACACTACTTGTTCAGAGAATGAATCATGATCTCTGAACCCATAGACAATGTGTTTACAAATGGGTTGACCTGTTTAGACTCATTTAACTTGTTTATCATGAAATATTAAAGGATTTAACTAATCCGAAACTTGAATGAATTTATCTAACATGTATATTCAATTTCGGTATTCGTAGTATATATCATATATATCTTGTACACACACACACAGAGGTGCATATATGATTATGTATATGTGTTCATATATGCATGTATCTAATAGGTCAAATATATTAATGGGATTAACCAACTTGACCAATCAAAGGATTTTAAACGGGTTAAGCAGGTTAAATCTGTTTAGACTTAATTCTTAACAAGTCTAGATAGATTTAACTCGTTAAAGACCCAACTCCTTTTAGACTAAGCCTAAACCTGTTTAACTCTCTGTCTAAACTTGTCATATAAATAAGTAATATTAAACTGTACCAGCCTAATTTTATGTAGAAACTATCCAGCTAGTCTTAATTGAATGAACTTGTTGTTTGCAGCCTTTTGTTCTTATTGTTTTTCTTTTTTGTTCAAAGGATGCCTAGTCCTCCCTTGTTGTAATCTTTTTTTCTTTTTCTGCTTATTCTTCCTTTTCCATTAAAAAGTGCTTCATGACCTAGAGCTCAATGGAGCTTAGAACTCCATAAACTTAACGCTCTAAAAAATAAGCCAATCTGAATTTGGTTGTGCTATCTCTCATCCTTCTCATATTTTTGGAAATTGATGCTTGAGAAAAGTCATATTTACTACTAATATTTGCCCATACTATTTTGCATTGAGCTGGTGAAATTTTGATGTAAACCCATGAAAGCAGTTCTTTGTCTATTTTCTTAGATAGTTTGGAACCATTGTGATTTCTGTTCATTTTTCGTGATTTATAATCTCTGAAACTGAGTAATTTACTTGATTAGAAAAAGTTCTAATGCAATGACTAATAAGATACATTTATAACTTGATTGATAATTTTCTTAATCCAATTTTTTAGATCAACCGGCTACTTTTGGAGGATGATGCTGCATTAGAGAATTGTAGTTCAGAGTATCACTTGATTATTAAAGAGTTCCGCGCATTCTTAAGTGATTGCAAGGATGTATTGGATGAGGCAACTTCGATGAGACTTTTAGAAAGGTAATCATCATATAATTTCTTAGAAATGCCTGCTATAGTTGTTTGTCTCTTGACCTCTAAACATCAACTTTCATGACTTTGGATATTGAAAACGAATGTGTAAGTCTTATTTTGCTGCAGTCTTCAGTTGTCTTTCTTATTATGCATCACCATGCTTATATAGAGGACCCACACTCATTTTTTAAGTATATGTTTTTGATGGAAAAGTATCATTTCTTCAATATTTCTATCTTGATTTTCTTTTACTGTTGAAACTATACTGGGACAAGCTTTTATTTGTTTCATATTGCTCAGTTATGGTAGAGTTGAAGAAGTGGTATATTTTGCTAGCCTCAAGGAGCAGTATGAAATTGTCATTCACCATTACATTCAGGTACTTTTCATGCCTACTCTTTCCTCTAAAATCAATGATTGCAAGCTCATAATATGATTTTCTTGAAATTTTTTCTTTGTTTTTGTAATCCATTTCATAAATCTTCTCCTTTTATTTCTTCAGGATATGAGGTCCTCGTAGAGAATTACCATTTTTTTCTGAAACTTCCATAGTCTTATAATTGTCACTAGCTCATCTAGTTTTCCCTTTTCCTAGTGGTGTTAAAATTTATTTATAGAACGTTGGACCTTATATTATTTTTGAAATAAAAGTGAGAAATGTTATTCACAAAAGTACCAAAGGAGTATCACCTGTATACAAAATAGTTACATATCTATCAAGTGGTTCATGACTAATCCTATGCCTTTCCAATTATGCACATTATGACTTAACAAGATAGACCCAAAAGTATGAAACTATTTATTTCTAATGTTTATAATATTAGTTTCAATGCCCTTAAAAGCCCTCGCATTTCTTTTCTTCTACACAATCCAAAAAATGATTAGTGGAATAAGGAAAATGTACTTTTTCTTTTTACAATACCCTGTCCAAGCCCAAAGTTCCCCACTTACATTCCCAGCCATGACCCAATCCAAACCAAGCAGCCCAAAAACCATAGCCCAAATGCTGTTAATTTCTAGACAGCCCAGTAATAAATGGTAACACGATTCCTCATCAGTTTACAAAAGTAGCATCTATTCACCATGGTGTTTCATTTTCTCTTTAACGCGTCAATGGTCAAAATGCTGTCTCTCGCCACCTCCCAAGTAAAAAAAGCCACTCTAGGTGGCGCTTTAGTTTTCCAAATTAGCTTGAAAGGTGCAATCATGTTCGGAATACCTTCTTTCTTGCATAAACTGTAAGAGAAAGACTTAACCGAGAAACCCCTGTTAATATCCAGTTTCCATAGTCTCTCATCATGTTTTTTAGTCAGCTTAATATTTGTCTAAACATAGTAGAAGGTTGCTGTACTCATCAATCTCCCAATCTTGCAGATTCCTCTTAACCTTAACACTCCAGGTTCTATCACCATCCACGGACCCGAACTCCTTCTCCACCTTAGCCTCCTTATCACTCGCAATTGCAAAATTCTAGGAAACCGATCTTTTAATTTGAAGTCACCCACCCACTCATCATGCCAGAAACTTATTTCTTCCCCATTCCCAACCTTCCACCCCACACAGTTCATAAACTCCTTGTTGCCATCCGTCATTCTCCTCCAAAGACTCTTACCATGCGGTTTGAACCTCCCCCTCCTACCCGTCTCCTTCTCCCAATCCCGAAGGTTGGACCTTATATGATAGTTAAACTATTTGTTTAGGGCGGAACTTATGCAGTTTTCACTAATGGCTATCCTCGGTGCTTTTGGTTAAGTTAATTAGAGAAGTTATGATATATATATATATAGGGTACTTGGATTGGCTTATTTTGTGTCAAATGTGCTAAAGTACATCTTGACTATGAAAGAAGCCACTAACTGTTTATCAAGATATAAAAAGTGCTAAAATTTCTTCAGCTTTTAGCCGCCAAACAAGAAGCTCCTAGGATGAGCTTCTTTTTTGGAGAACTTTTAGTAGGTAGTTTTAAGCACCTTTGTATATCCCTACCCGAAATACTAAATTCCAACTCTAACCTAATAAATAAAGCTTTTTGGTATATCTGTTACTGGTAACCCACATTAAGAAAAAAAAAGAAAAAATTGGGAGTTGCATTTTTTTCTTAAATGGGGGGCTGCTGCTGCTGCAGCTCTGACATTGAATAAAAAAATTGGGGCATCCCCCTTAAACAGAGCTGTGGTCAGCTCCCAAAATGGAGATGCTCAGCGGCAATAACCTTTCTTTTTTTCTTTTTTGAATTTTTGTTAAATTTTTTAATTTTTTTTATTACTTAAAAAACAATATTTTAATGATATTTGATATTTTCATTGGGTGTTGTATTTGTGATTACTATAAGAGAAAAATGCTAACTCGCATTTAGTATAAGTCTAGTTGCAACAAACAAATTTTAAATAAAATTTGATAATATCTTAATAACAGACATAATTTTAAAATCTCAGTATATTAATTGAATTCTTAATAGTAAATATAATTAAATAGCTTAGTAATATATAATTGAAGTCTTAATCGTAAATACAAAATTTGATTAAATATCTTAATAATGAATTTATTAAAATATCGTATAAATATAATTGAGAAAATTAGAACTCTTAAATTGATAAAAATATGGAATTGTTTTTAAGTTTTTATAATATAAAATGCATAAGGTAATTTTTTAATTAAAAGAACAACTAATAGTTCTTTCTTTTTTTCACTACTAAAATTTCATCTTAAAAGCTTATAATTTAGTAAATACTTCATAGTTTTTTTAAATCTAAAAGCCAAAGAAATAAGTTAGTAATCCAAACATTTTACAAGCTTAAAGCAGTATGAGTTTAAAGTGCTTTAGGCCTAAAAGCTATATGAGCTTAAAGCATCAAAACTAATAAACTAATCCATACGGCCATATGTATATTATTTTTTCTGAAATGTAGAAATTATAACATTTGTTTGAGCTAATACTTAACTGTAGCAGATATCTACCAAATAGCCACAATCAAACTCAACCAGACAGAAGTCATCTGCTGATTTAGTTTGAAATAAAAAATAATGTTTTATTCATTGGTTGCAGCAAAATATTTTTAACTTTTGCATGTTAGTTTCTTGATGTAATCTTCAGATTTTATTTTTTCCTTTAGCAAGGGGAAGCAAAGAAAGCATTGGAAGTGCTTCAGAAACCTGCTGTTCCAGTTGATCTTCAGGTATAGATCAAGCATCTGGATGGAACATAACATTTTTTCCCCATCACTTTCAGCTTACTGGTTTCTCGTTCTTCTTTATCCTTGTTCTAAGAGGCCACAGCCTCTTGGTCTTAGTCTACTTCTCAGAAGATAATATTGTGCTTTGCAGTATAAGTTTGCTCCAGATCTCATCATGCTTGATGCATATGAAACTGTGGAATCATGGATGGCCATGAAACATCTTAACCCAAGGAAACTGATTCCTGCAATGATGCGTTATTCCAGTGAACCTCATGCAAAGTAATGTGAACAGATATTTGGTTCTTTTGAACATTGATGTTTCTTGCACACCATTAAGGCATGAACTCATATATTTTATTTGCTATAATATCCATGATAATGAAGTTCAAGTTAGTTGTTCAAGAGTTATCTGTTGAAGTGGTAGTAGCTTAAATAACTGCTGACTTTGACTCCAGTTACCTCAGCTGATGCTGTAACTTCTAAATCCTTTCTTTTTAGCATGATCCATGATTTATGGACTAGTAGTTATGAATTTTATTAGTTAAGTCATTATTTTTAATGTTGATTATGTAAATTAATGATTACTTGATGCCTAAATCTAGATTTCTAGTACTATGCCTATTGGTCTTGAGATTCAGGAATCATGTACCGTGCTTGGTTTATGACATGAAATGTTCATTGTTTTGGTATATTTGGTTCCAATGATGTATTTGTAGGGCAATGTTCATATCTTACTGATGCAGAATAAGAGAGGGAAGAAGAATAGTGAAAGGAGAGGAGGAGAAAATAGAAGTACTAAAGGTATAGAAAAGAGTAGGAGAAGTGGATAAGAATGAAGGAAAGGGAGGAAGGGTATAAAACTTCTGATTATCTGTGCTCATCAAATTGCTACTGGGTTGCAAGGAGGCACCAAATACACTTGCAACTGAACTACCATTTCAACCTAAACAGAATCTGATTAAATCAAAACCAAAATCCATTGTTGAAAGCTAAGTCTAGGTTCTAGGATATGGTAGTCAATTTGCAAGCAAATTATATTACAAATTAACCTATAGCATGACTGTAAAATCATTAGAATAAGAGAACTTAATTTTTCATGACTGTATCAATGTATACATTTTCAAGATCGATTCTTACTGATATTTGACTTATAATCAGAAGTTAATATGAACTTGGAAATTCCATTTCTGTATATTGACTATCTGTGGAAATGAGACTCTCTACTTATCATGACCTGCAGGAATGAAATCCATGAAGTAGTCAAATATTTGGAATTTTGTGTTCATCGTCTGCATAATGAGGATCCAGGGGTTCACAACTTGCTGCTCTCATTGTATGCCAAGCAGGTAAATTGCTTAAATTGGCATTAAAATTTGTGTCAAACATTCAACATTTGGAATGTCCAAAGTTTCTATTTCTTATAACCTGGCCAAAAGGAACTGATTGTCAATCATGATGATCTAGACTGACTAATGTTGCTACATGGACATCTTTTTGACACATTCTAGAAAGTTCCAATCTGATTTTCTAGAGATTGTTTATTAAAGTCTTAATTTGCTGCAGTTCTTTTAACGCTTGATTGAGGGTAAAGTTGTGTCTGATAGCCCAGAGAGACGGAGGCTGGTTTGGGGAAACACATTTACATATTTTGATATTTGTGCTGTGGGAGTGATGTAGGACAAAACGAGTCTATCTAAAATTCAAATGAACGTGAAGATAAACTAAAGAATTGAAAGACTATAAGGTTGCATTTGGTTACATTACCATACAATTTCTGGTCAATTCGTAGTTCTAATTTTCATGTTAGTCTAGTCATGCATAATCAGAATACAATTGAGTTTGAGTTACTACCACCCTCATCTTAATTTTCTTTTAATGTTTAAATGTCCACATTTAAAGAATTATGGGGATGGTGGTAATGCGAAAAATATGTCCTAATTATACATATGAAGAGTCATATAAACTTGGGATTAAGAACTGACCAAGAATTGAACAGGGATTGAACCAAACATAGTGTAATGAAAAATAACTAAACGGGATACTAAATGAGAAATAAACTTACAATATATAGTTCCTGAAATTATATATCTTTAGTAACATTAAAAAGATCATAATTGTATAAATGTCTCTTATGGGGATGAGGGTCTGTCCATCCTGCCTCAAGAAGTCATATGGACTCAATCCAAGTTTTGGTCCATTTTAGTTCGATACATATAAAAGTTGGATAGTTATTATCAGGTAATAGGATCTTTGGGACAAGAACCATCTGCCAATCTGCATATGTAGTCTCTTTCCTCCATTGTATTCTTTCCAACCTCTTTTTGCATGTACATTAAAATTTTGACCCTGGGAATTGTATTACATTCAATTGGTTTTTCTTTCTTACTATTACTAGGAAGATGAGAGTTCCCTTCTGCGCTTCCTGCAATGCAAATTTGGAAAAGGAATAGAAAATGGACCTGAATTTTTTTATGATCCCAAGTATGCCTTGCGCCTTTGCCTCAAGGAGAAGAGAATGCGTGCCTGTGTTCATATATATAGCATGATGTCCATGCATGAAGAAGCAGTTGCCCTTGCTCTACAGGTACTCCTTTCATGCGACAGAGGCTTTCATTATTTCTCTTGTTTTATTTGCATTTACTGAAACAGAGTTAACTATTTTCTGCATTTTCAAACTTATGGTCCTTTGAGGTGTTCAGATCATACATGTAGATGAAATTCATAGAGGAATATAATTATCTGATTTTGATGCAAGGTACTGAGGCTCTTTCTCTCGCTGAATGGAATAGTGGAGGACAGTTTCATTTTGGGTTGGCTCAATCAGATAACTAAAAAGAAACAGAATCTAGATCTCCTTAGATGAGATTTCTTTCCAATGTATTTTTAGAAGGATGGAACACTATTTTGACAATTTCTACTCTTTGGTTCACTAGGTTGACCCTGAGCTTGCTATGGCTGAAGCTGATAAAGTTGAAGATGACGAGGACCTGAGAAAGAAACTCTGGCTCATGGTTGCAAAACACGTTGTTGAACAGGAAAAAGGAGCTAAGAGGGAAAATATAAGGAGGGCAATAGCATTTCTCAAGGAAACTGATGGTCTTTTAAAAATTGAGGACATATTGCCTTTCTTTCCTGACTTTGCCCTAATTGATGACTTCAAAGTAAGATCGAAATTATCTGCACTTATCAATTCCGTTCATGGGGAATCATTCTGTTTTTACTGCTTTTGGTAATAGTTTGCTGTTATTCATAAAAAGATAGACGACTATAGGAAGTCTAGCAATGCATATAGCATCAAAGAGCTTGTTTGTGAGTTGGCTACTTAAGGTGTTGAATTTATTTTTTTTCTCTTTTTTTTTCTCCGAGTCTGATTTTTATCTAGTTTGCTCCCATAATCTTGCATGTCTTAGTGTTGTTCTGTTAAGTGTTAATGGGATTTTAGGCTTCTATTATGCTTTTCATACATTACTGCAGCTTCTTCAGGAATTTATTCAGTCTAGTTGTTACCCTTTGTGATCACGAACTTAATTGCTCATTTTATGGTTTTCTTGATAGTATTGACTCGATATTTGCTGCTAGGAAGCAATAAGTGAAGCAACAGAAAAGTGATTGTTTATCCATCTAGATAGGTCAATTGTAATAAAAGAGCTTCTAGACTATAAATACTACCTTTCTCGTCTGCTGCTGAATACTCTTTATCAGAAATTAAACGCTTTATTTTTGTTAAACATGCTTGTAGGAAGCAATTTGCTCATCCCTGGAGGACTACAACAAGCAGATTGAGCAATTGAAACAAGAGATGAATGATGCGACACATGGTGCAGATAACATCAGAAATGATATCAGTGCTCTTGCTCAAAGATATGCTGTTGTTGACCGTGATGAGGAGTGCGGGGTATTGCTAACCATGATAATTACTTCTTATCAATGAGATGAAAATTCTATACATAGACTAAAATGAAGATTTTTCAAATGTCTTTTTAAGCCAGATCTCATATGACATTTCCAGAGATTTACAATATCATGCTTTGTTTAGTTAAACTTTCATTTTGTTTCTAGATCTCAAGAAAATTTTAAGTTTCAATACTCTGCTTTTCTGGCTTTCATGATGGAACAAATTTTTTTTCTCCGCAAATTTGGTTTCATCTCAGACTGCTGGTCTTGGTTTCATACTTATTTTATTTGTTCAGAAAAATTAATCTGTTTCTATTTCCTGAAGAACAGGAACTCCAATTAAATTAATCTGGTCTTGCCCTTCTCTTGACTGCAAACCTGATGAACAATAAAGATTACCAGCCAAATTAGTATGTTGATGTTGATTATGACTTCTCTACATATCAGGTTTGCAAACGTAAAATTTTGACTGCGGCTGGGGAATATAGAATGACGCAAGGTTATACATCAGCGGGGCCGATGGCCCCCTTTTATGTATTTCCATGTGGGCATGCCTTCCACGCACAATGCTTGATTGCTCAAGTCACACGCTGTACTGATGAAATACAAGTAAGTTTCACGAATAGCTTTTTATTCTTTTTTTTTTTTTTTTCTTCTCATTTTCCTTTTTATTTGCTTTAGTAATCAGGCTCAAAGATTATTACTTGGTTGGTTTTGCATCAGCCTTGTTAAGGGATTTTATGACATTTGGAGAAAACTCCAACCAAAGAGTCAAAACTATTATCTTATAGTCTAAAGGGGCTTTTGTAAATAAAAAGGACAGAATTTTATGCTTTCAACAGCAATTCGACCAGAAGGCATACCCATTCTGGCAGCAGACTTTGTGAGTGTAGTGATTATGCTACAATTTAGTTCCTGAATTAGGAGTTGACGTTGCAATTTAGTCTTAAATTTTTTCCTTATAATTTAAGTTCTAAATTTATAAAATTATTTCAAAAAATGTGATTTTAAAAGAATCACAAAAATAGCAAAAGTTCTTAATGTATTACTGGATTAATACAAAAAGAGATTTAAAAAATATAATGTTTCTATTTAGAATTGAGAATTGGAAGGAAAAAAAAAAAATAGTTATTGCAGACATCTTCTTGCTTGATGTCTATCATTATCTTCCACATTTGCTTAAATAAACAAATCAATTATTCTTGTTAGGGTTAATCTTTAGTTGTATAACTTTTCAAACTCTATTAAAGGCAGAATATGAGGAAAACAGAAAAACGTTTTAACATTTTTTCTGTCAAAAATTTCATAGTGCATAGAAATATCATGAACTGAAAATGTTATAAATTGGAGAATTCAATTGTAACGAAAAAATTTCAGAATCCAAATATAACATGACAAATGGAAAAATGATAAGTAATAATTTATCCTATTTTGTTATATGCAATAGTAGGATGAAGTTTAAAGCATGCACGTTGGGTAAGCAAGCAAGCTGACGAATTTAGATTCTTCTTTGGTTATCCATTCCATGCAACTGGATTATTTTACTCATTTCTCAAAATTTCCCCTTCATCCGGGTTTCTGAATAAATATTGCAGGCGGAGTACATTCTCGGCTTGCAGAAGCAGCTAACATTACTTGGTAGTGAAGTGAGGAAGGATCAAAACGGCAGCTTAACTGAGGAATCCATAACTGGCATGACTCCTGCAAATAAGGTGGGAGTTTTATCCTTTTCTTTATCTAATTTGCATAGGAGATGTATGAACTCCTGACTATTATTGCTAACTTGGGAATCAGACACAAGGTGGAACTAGGAGTGTCTTGCTCTACGTTACATATAATATGTACAGTTTTGTTGCCTTTTTTTTTTTGTTTTTGCTGCTCTAACCTTAGAGAATTTCATTCATACACTGGCAAAATCATCACCCATATCCTGTTGCTTCTGTTATACTTCTGTAGTCTCTACACATCCACCAGCAAACGTCGATGCACCTTATGTTCTTATAATTGATGTAAAAAACTAGAAAAGTTTGGTGGGAATCGATACTCACGAGTCTGTTGATTTGCAGCTTCGGTCACAGCTGGATGACGCAATAGCCAGTGAATGCCCGTTTTGTGGTGACTTGATGATCCGGGAGATTTCATTGCCTTTCATTCTGCCTGAGGAAGCGGAACAGGTCTCTTCTTGGGAAATAACACCCCACAACCTAGCAAAGCAAAGAAGCTTTTCTCTTTCTGTATGAGGAACGTGCTTTTTGTATTTCTAGCTGCTGTTTGTGCTTTCTCCTGATTTACATATATATATATATATATGTATGTATGTATGTATGTACGTGGGTTAGTTTTATTTGTTCTGCCGTGGGTTTGGTTTTGTCTTTCTCTGGTGGTTCTCAGGATGCGAGTTTTTGTAGAGTGAGAGCTTCTTTTTCTGGAAGGGTAAATCAAATCTTTTATATGGCATTGTAACTTCGCTTTGTTGTAGTAGAATGGCCATGGTGATTTTATTTGTTCGAGTAGATTCTTTAACTCACTTTATATAAATATACATGTCAGAAAGAGTTTATTATCTCAGTATGATATATATATATATATATATTGGGTGTAATAATGTAAGCGTGAATTGAATAAGAAACAAATAATTTGTGTACAAATTAGTTTATAGGTTTGTATTTTACCAAGAAAAATGTATTTATTAGTACTTGGATTAGCTTATGAATTTAAAATTAAACAATTATTAATTAAAAAATTATATTATATAAAAATAGATTTAAAATATATAAAAATTTTCACATCAATTTCGCAAGTTCATGAATCAAATTCTGGAAGAACAAAAAAAAAAAAAGAGTTATGGACTGAAATATAATATAGTAAATATATAGTTGCAGAAGTATATTAATAGTTTATCCAGCAAGTGGAAGTGTTATTTTAATATCTAGTGGCTTAGAGCTCTAGAATGTACTGGTAATTTTTCTTTAAAAAAATATTCAATAATTATTGCTTTCTAAGACGCACTTTAGTCAAGGCAAAGACTCTCTGGTTCATATTACTTTAAAGATATTTATTCCTAGATCTGATTATTTTATCTTTTCTCAGATTCATGTAGAGTTCTCTGGAAGCAGATAGAGAAAATCATCCATGGCTGATCTGCTACAACCGAGCATTTCATCAAATTCAACATCGTCTACTTCACTAGATTAAAACACTGTAAACAGAAGAGAGTAAAACAACACGAAATTCCTCAAATTCATTTATGTTAATCGATTTCACAATCAGCAATTCACAAGTAGAAGGTAAAGAGTCCCTTGTTCGTTCTTTTTATGTACAGTTATTCACAATCCTCTCTTCTCTTCCTCTAATTTTACACTTCCTCCGTTCCCTTCTCATCGGTCGGTGACGCCTCCGTGTCAAAACTTCCGGTCTCTTCTCCACCTCTCTCTCCTTCTTAACCCTGGCCCCAGCAGTTGAAGTACATCACTTGCCGGAGAGACTCGTCGCCGGCGATCTGCCTCCTCCTCTCTTCCCCGGCATCGTGATTCCCAACGAATCCCGTAACATCTGAACCGGATAGCGGCCGGATACCCGACAGAAGTCCTCTATTCGAGCGGTTCAGAGAGTTCGCCAAGGATTTCCATTGAATCCCCTGGTCCGTGTGGCCTTGCACCACTGCTACACTCGTCGCCATACACAACCGATTCAGGTAACTCATTTTTCAACTCTCGTACAGTTTCAGATGCTTCTCCCGATTCTTCGTTTACCCGATGAGGACTCGCTAGTTTCCTATTCCGGTTCTTGCTGAGGGGAGAAGGGAAAAGGGGGGGTATTTATAGAAGGGAAGGGTAAAATTGGAAATCCAGTAATTAAAAAGAGGAAAGTGGTTCTACTAGGAGGATAAGAGTGGTGGTCGAAGTTTTGTCGTTTTGTGAATACATTAATTGCTGATTGGCCCCATTATTTTTTATTATTTACCAAAAAGTTAAAAAAAATCTACTTCATGATTTTCTCATTCCACCAGATGAGTACTCGTTTCACGTTATTTCGAGAACCATTTACAAAAATATAAAAGACGATAAATTAAAGAGATGAGAATATCGAGGTAACATGCACGTGAAAGGTCGGGGAACAGGTGGCGGGCTTATCCTTGGACACCCACAATGACTCATCGCTGTTTTATTAAAAATATTTAAAAAAAAAAAAAAACCAACCAATCAAAAACACCCAAGCGGGTCCCGCAGCCGCGTGTCGCTTTCATCGCGGGCCCCACTCCCATCCTTTGTCGCCTTTTCGTAATTTGTCGGGTTTGATCTTTTTGTTTTTGTTTTTTTTTGGGGGGGTAATTTTGTAAATTCAGTAGAAATAAATCCACGACCGTGGTGGGATAGACACGTTGCGAGATGATGAGGATGTATTGGAACTGAGTCGGGGAGTGAGGCAGAGGAAGGTGTGGGCATCACGTGATATTGTTCGATTGCGCACGTGGCTTCTGGGCCCCACTTTTTTTTTTTTTTTTAATATTCTTAAAACAAAAAAGATAAAAGGTAAATTTTTATTTATTATAATTTATTTCATAATTTATAAGTCTTAATAGAGGATTAGCAATAAACTAATCGTACCCAACAAAATCCACCAAGATTATAAAACAATCTCAACCTATCAAACATGTAATAAAGTTCGATTATCTGATAATATCGTTATTATATTAATGTAACGAAGTTCTTGGTTGGATTTGATTATTCTTTTGCTTTTCGTTTTAACTCTATGATTAGTTTTTTTAATTAATTAATGCCACCAAGATTAAGTGAGTAATCACTTATCATTCATGCAGGAGCACCCTTGCTGCTAATCACTGTTTGCTTTTCAGATCTCAAACACTAAAACATAATCCGTTTCATAAATTTAAGGAAATCCCAGATCAAATGCAGTACAGAAATGGATCCAGAATGAGCAAAACTTCCAGAAGTAAATCAAAAATCCTTTTTATATCTACAAGTAATGACAAAGAAACCATGAATCATCAAAGTGTCTGAAACCAAATGAAATTCACAAAACACATTGCTTCAATCTCCTCCCGAGGGAAAAGCTTCCCAAGTATTGGCAGCCAAGGGAAACGAAGAGTTTAAACAGAATCAACCCCTTCCACTTGCTGTTTTGCTAGATACCTTTCTCTTCGTTCTTTCTAGGACCCGGAAAAAAAAAAAAAAATACAATGTCAGAGAATCTATTAAGGAGAAGTTGATATGATCATGAAAAGCAAAGAAGAAAGGGAAAACATATCTCACCCATTCATCTATAACTAGTCCTTCTCCAACTATGCGGGGTCCTGCGTCCTCTGCAGGCCTCTTCCGCTCCTCAAGTAAAGCTTCAGCCTCAGCTAATTGTCGCTTGAGTTTTTCTAGTGCCTTAAGAGAAACAAATCCGGAAAAAAAGAGAAAAAAAAAAAAAAATTCATTCTTTGAAAGATTTCTAAATGATGAAATGGCAACAGTATGACAGAATTCGCGATCTGAGATTGCGAGGAAACATCATTTTAGCAATAGTTGATTCTACTTACAGGGTTAGGACGTTCTGCGTCAAGGAAAACAACCCGCAAAATCTGCTCCACTGCTGTCTGATCTTTTTGCTCATCAAACTAGTGAAGATTGTGATATACATATCTTTTCAGCATTTTATAGGCGTAATGGAAACTATTCAATAGCAAGAAAATAAATTTCATGTTCTTACCAGAAATGGAAATGAGCCGCACAAGTTAAATTCATGTGAGAATGTTTTTGTTTTGAGTAAAAATTGAATCCATTTTACTGGTATTCTTTTTAAATGTCCAAGCTTGAATATTTTGCAACTTAAAAAAGAAAAAAAGGTCTCTTTAATTGGATGTTCATGAAATCACGTCCAATGCAGAGTTGGTTGCAGTATGCCAGTTTGTTACAATATTAAGCAAACAACCAGAATTCAAAACAAAAACTTCACAGTAAACTTAAGCCTTGGTGCCAAAATGGTTGGAGCCAGGTACAGAACTGCTTTTCCTCCATCCCATCATGTTTAGAATGAAATTTTCTGGTATCTGAACTCTAGAAACATTTAATCCTAGAGGTATATGGTAATGATTTGCTTATTGTTATAGCACTATTGGAACTATAAATCTAATGGATCAACTTTTCGTCGGAGATTACTGAAATCCCGACCATTAGATCAAATAGAACAGTACTAAGAACAAATGAAACTTGATCCAAGGCTGAGATGCCAAATGAAGACATTAGTCTGAGGAAGCCATAAACCTACATAACTAGATAACTCTACTACATCATACTCTCTCTCTGTTTCGCTAACGAGAACTAAAGATGACGGATTTACCCAGCCTACAAACTCTAAACAAATCCACTTCTTCTTTTAGTCAATATCCATCTCATCATAGGTAAAGCAGTCTTACAAAGAGATCCACTTGATTCCTCGAAAAGAAAAAGAAACGATGCTCCGGATCATTGGATCAATGAACAAAAGAACTTCTGCTCTTCTCTCCTTATTTTGTGTTAGGATCATATTAAAATGCGGGATTTTGTTGGAGGCTTCTTGGTTGATTTTTTACCTAGTCCCTCAGTTCGGGTGAAAGAAGAGGTATATGCCCCTCATATATTGTAAAAACTAAAAGAATGCAGTATGCTTTATTACTGTCAATTTCAGAAATCGAAACTTAATTTTAGTCACCTGGTGACCTTTAGGAAGATAATTAAAAAACGATGTTAAATAGAATAATAACATGCTATATTCAATTGTCAGTGACAAATGAAGGGGACTTCAAACTATACCAGTTCTGGAACATAGTCCATTTCTCCTTTCACTTTTAAGCTCATGATCTTGAATTTAACCTTGCTCTTCTGGTCTACTGGTTTCTCATTGTTCTCTGGAGGTTCCACAAACTTGAACACTGCAAGGCAAGAAATCAAACAAGGAGTTCATAAAACCGTAATGATAACGGCATGTTGTCGTTCATGAATGTGAAATTAAAAGAGAAAGTGGAGACTTGGGTGTGTATAGGGAGCCAGAAAGAAAAAAAAAAAGCAAGTGTGAGGCAGACAAATTACCAGTTGCAATAAGACTTTCACCAGGAGCAAGTATACCACCTGGAGGGCGCATATAACAACTCTTTGGTGCCGTTGTTTGGAACTGTCAATAACAAACAAATCATCAATTAGATGGTCAAATGAGGATGAACCAACAACATACTCCCATGTAAAATGAACATTGACAGTGGCAAAACAGGAAGAAACAGATGCAGAACACAAATCAAACATCGACATCAAACACTGGAAACATTTACAGCTTCCACACCTTGAAAGCTACAGGAGACTTGCTGGTGTTTTTAATCTCAACTGCACTTCTGACCTGTTTACCAGGTTCATCTTCAAAACAGCAACATCATATAGGCATTAGGCACTGATCAAACATAGAAGCAGAGTACAAGCACTCAAACTTAGGCCAATTAACAAATAGATACACCATTAAAATATATCAGCCAGCCTCTTAAAACCAATGGGGTAAAAGCATTTAATTTAGACATCCTTAACTATCACTTTGTCCTCAACACAAAATAATTTCTCATACCACACTTTAGCGATCACCAAAGCAACAAAGAAACCATAATATGCTAATCTTGGTTGCCGACAAAGGATCTGAATTCTGCGATGTATCAGCCAGCCTCTTAAAACCACTCTTAAACCCAACTGAACATTTGGAGAAAGCAAATTCCCAACAATCCCGGTTGAATAAAGCAATGATGTAAAATCCCCCAAAATCTAGTAGTTAATATCTTTCAATCAAACAAATCAAAAGAACAAAAACTGATATATACGAAGCAATGTGAATTTCCCAGATTCCCAGCAGCAAACACACCCCATTAAATCATTAACCAATTAAACCGAAAGTAAAACCGACGAATCAAGATACAGAAATCTTTACCCAGATCGAAATATAAATCAGCACAGCTAACCCAAGTCCAAATGACGAACAAATAGCGAAACCCACAATCTAAGAAGCCGAGTAAAGGAAAAAAAGGAGTAGGCACGTACAAGGAAAGTACAGCTTGTTGGGTGGATCAAGCCGGAGCCTTCTTCTAGTAGGAAGCAGAGACTTTGCCATAGAAGAAACAGCGATGGAGGAACCAACATTAGATTTCTCAACAGGCTGAAGAGTGTGGCTCTGCTGATAAACACTGTTGTGATTCACAGCAGACAATGAAGTAGAAGATGAGGACGAAGAAGAAGAACCGCTGGGTGTTTGCCAAAACGGCATTTTACACAAACTCCAAACCTTCTTTTCACCCTCAGATTTCTCTTTATCAACAATCATTATGGAAGTACCCAAATAACTATTTGGATAAAACTTCGTATGAAAAAGAAGAAAGTCCGAGTTTTAGCAAATGGGGGAGAGGTGTACGTATATGTTGTGATGGGTAGTGTAGAATTCGAGAGGTAGTTTGTGTTGGTTAAAACTTTGGATTTGACGAGGAGGAAGATTAAAGAAAGTACTTTTGTTTTATTAGATCTGAAAATTGTGAAACTTTCCTGTATTTCATTTCTGGGTCTCATACAGATTCCCGGGGCTTTACAATTGCAGTTGCTCCAGTAAAAGAAAAGTACGAAACTTTATATCATCCAGTTGACTGATCTCTCTACGGTAAATATTGAGTTTTTATTTTTGCTTTTTACTTTTTAAATAAGCAACTATACAAATTCAAATCAAACATAAAATTAGTTAAATTATGAAACTACAAATCCAAATCCAACCTTTAAAAACTCAAAAGATCTGTTTTTTTACATTATAAGATACAAATTTTGTAACAGCCCCGGAATTTAAATGAAGATGTATGTATTAAAAATCTTAAATGCGGAAGTATAATAAAAATTTTGATTAACATCCCTTACACCATAATAAAAAACGTACTCAAAACATAAAAAAATATGCTAATTAAAAGAGATAATCGAAATAAAAACTATAAGTAGAGCTATAAATTTCTTAGGCGTCTAACTCGCCATCTTCCTGCAGAACGGGCTCGGGAACTATGTCTTCCTGATCTAAAATGGTTAAGTAAGGAATGAGCTATACTAGCCCAGTAAAGAAATCACATTATCTCACTGCCACAGACGTAAAAGTCGGTAGAAAACAAAAACGACCAATGGAGCATAATTTATAACAAACTCATTTATTAACATAAAAACCTTTACTGTCCACTTACTTCGGTGAGATTCATGAAAATAACCTATGAAAACAATAACATGATAATTATCATAAAATCATATACACTTTGTAATAGAACACATGTCCTACTTTTTCACTTCAATAATTAGACGATAAATTTCCTCTTTTACCAGTATACTAATATCTATAGGGGTTTCCGCTATACGTGAACCATTAACATTAATAATCTGATTCCAGGGCCATCCCTATATCCCGTCCGGTATGGACACCAAAACCATAAACCTCAATACCCCGTCCAGTATGAGGGTGAAACGGGTCGTCCCGATACCCCGTCCGGTATGAGCGCAAAAACACATAAGGTCTCCATATCCTGTTCGATATGAAAGACCACGTTCCCGGTAGAGTTCCCTACAGACCCGGTCCGTCCACCATCTCCTAGGATATCTAGTCAGACTGTCTACATTATCCACTTATCAATTCACATAACCTTTCTGCCCTTTTCTTTGGTCTCAATCATCCAATCATACACAAACATATAAACCAGTAATTAACATCAAACAAGACAACACAGTATCGGGTTCATCATAATACAAACCATAATAAAAGAGACCATGATTCATGCATACGAGACCATAAAATAATTACATCAAATATCATACTGCATTTAATACTGAAAAATAGATCAAACAACAATTGACCAACAATGTGTTAGATTCGGGCTCCATTGGCAACCTCAATCAATTATACATATCTATAAAATCACAAAATACCGTTTAATTATTTCTTAAACTTTAATGTCGTGATAGGAAATATGGTGATAAGTCCTTACTTGTTTCGGGGTCTGAAATCGGCTCTACAGTGCACCTACAGGCTGTCCTTAATTTCTCTGAATTTTTTTTTCTGGAAAACTTAAACGCATTGCCGGTACCTGCACGTGTCCCAAAAAGTCCCAAATCAGACCTAGGGCCCATTTCGGCCAATATCAGAATTCTAGCACGGTGGCTCCGCCGTGCTTCGGTGACGGCGTCGCCGCCTACAGCGGTGATCCGCCTCGGGTTGGCCGTTTTCGGCTGAATTCGGCCAAACTTGCATTGGTCCCTGCGATAAAACAACCCTAGGGCCCTCGGTGGGCAAAAAAATACGAAAAACTGAGACTTACCGGCAGCAGTGCTCTTGGGTGCGGCGGCTTCTCCAGCGTGAGTCGCGTTTTGATGTTTTGCTCCGGTCAACTTGTAGAGAAAAGAACGGTGATCACAGTGGTATAAAAATTGCATCGAACGGAGACCAGGAAAGGCCTCATCGGAGGCAAAAACAGAGAGAAGCCGCAGCGGCACCGCTGGACTTCGGCGAATTTTTCCAGCCGATTGGCTAGTGGTTTAGCTCTGGTTTGGCCATAGGCGGATTCAGCATCGAAAAACGAGTCAGAGGGAGAAAATTTACCTTGATTGGCGGTCGAAAAATTCTCCGGTGCGGCGGCGGGCGGCGGCGGCCGGCTCCTCCGGCGTCTGGTTCTTCTTCTCCGACGAGGCACTGGCGGCTAGGGTTTTGTGGTCGGGTGTGGGTGGGGTTATTTATACCATTCGCCTTTTAATCTCAACCGTCCATCAAGATTAAATCTGGACCGTCCGACCGCGATTTATTTGAGATTAAATCTGGGCTGTCCGATCGCGCGCATGCGGATCGCCCACGTGGCTCGTCCCGTGTCAGCGTTTCCTTATCATGCGGCGTGTTCTGGTTGGCCGGGGCTGCTGAACGGGCAGTTGACGTGGCACAACTTTTTCAAATTGCGTTTTGACTCCCGGTTTTCAATTTTCTTTTCAAAAACATCCACATAATCTAAATTTTCACCCATTTTTCCCAAAATCAATTTCAATTAAATCCAAAAAATAATTTTACCATATTTTATCATTATTATTTTTATTAAATTAAATTAAATTGAATTAAAATCTTATAAATTAAATATATAAAAAATTAAACTAAAATTTAAATACAAAAATAAAAATAATATAAAAAAAAAAAGTAATTTGGGTGTTACAAATTTAATTAGGGAAAAAAGAACTCACCATCTGGATTGAACTATGGTTAATTTTCTGTATTTGATTTTTTTTTTTTTGTGGGTTAGCAATAATGGTGGGTACATGATATGATGATAGAACAAGTTCTTGATTACAGTTAGATTCCCCTAATTAATCAAATGATGTTTATGGCATATTAATATGACAAATTGCAAAAGGAATAATATCACACAGCTTTTGCTTAAAGTCACTTTCTCAAATCTTCTTAAGCTACTCAAACATGACCCCCACTTACTCTCATTCTCCTTCAACATCATATCCCAATTAATTTATATTTAATTATCATTCACTTTTAACCTAATTAATTAAAAATAATATCACTAATACGATCATCATCTAGTGGTTAAAATTATTTTTATATTATATTTGAATGTTAAAGTTTAAATCTCATTGAAAATATAAAGTTCATTACTTTATGAGTATATTAACAGTTTATAACTATTGATACGTAATACTTGATTTTGTTGGATCAAAAATTTATTTCATTAGTATATTGATAATGTTATGTTGAACAATTTAAAATAAGTTTCAGCGAATTTATTATATTTTTAAATAAAAAAGTATTTTATAATAATTAAATTTTTTTAATTAACAATAAGAGATTAAAAATCTAACTTAAACAAAAATAAAATATACCAAAAGGGTAATAAAATCTAACAAAATCTAATAAGTTAGGTTTATAGATGGCTTAAACTTGCCACCATATATATATATATATATATATTATGATACAAAGCATGCGAGTATTTTATGAAGTGTTTGATTAATGGGAAAATTTCTTTAAGCAAGAAGAAGGATAAATTATAAAAGTAGAGAGTGACATTACAAGTGCATGCAAAGTAACCTCTTTTGATCTCAATGCACATCTAGTAAAGAAATATTATATATGTATATATCATAGTTATGTATGCTGCACATTTTTGTAGCCGTTATACTATTTCTCCTTGACACTAAATGTACATATGTATATGTAGATATATGATGAGTGAGATCAGTTTAGTTTGGTCCCCAACAACTCAAGAACATAATAATTCTAAGTGATTCTTCAGAGTACTGCTTCTTGGCATAATTCCCTCTTGACTTATTAGAAGAAGAAGAAGAAGAAGATGGTGGAGAGTTATCTGCAGAGTTGATCTTAGCAGAGAGATGGTGACGATGGAGATTGATTGGAGAAGCACAAAATTTCTTCTCATCTTTTGAAACTTCAACAGCCTTAATAGATCCTGCAAATGCCCAAGCTTTGCTCTTCCAACTCATTTCTACCTTCTAACGTAATTCCTCCCTCTATATATATATAAAGGGAATGAACTAGATATTGTCAGATTAAGGTTATATATACAAATATAGAGATAGATATAGATATGTAGAATAGAACACCAAAATGAATCTGAAGTGTGTTTATGGGAACATATATATATATATATATATATAGAGAGAGAGAGAGAGATGAGGGTGATGAGGAAAGCAAAAGTTGTGGGTTTGATAGGATGGTGTGATATACACACATATATATAGAGTGTAGGCCGTGGTTTTGGGTGATACCGAGGGTTTAAGGACCTTTGTTGAGGATTACCAGCGGCCATTTTTGTTGCCTTGTAGCTTTCTCTGCGGAAAAAAGTTGCTACCGTTTTGCCTTTTGTTTTTTAAATATTAACAATGTGAAACGGATTATAAATGTATCTTTTTAATTCGAATCGGACCTGATTGAACGAAAAATATTTAATTTTTCTATTCAGTTTGACTCAAATTTATCGTGTTCGGATCCGATTTTGGACAAATAAAAAACTCATCATAAGTACTATTTTTTATTTGAGTAAGTTTATATATTATTTATTAAATGGTAAATATATATTAGTCTCGAGTTTCAATTTAATAGTTTGAGTAGTATCGGCTCTTAATCAGATCGTTGAGGTTTGTCAAAAGATTGAGCGAAAAGTTAAGAAAAATGGAGAGCAAAATACAAGAAAGAATGAATGAGAAGTTGGAAAAAAACTGATCTGATTTTCAGCATTCATTCAGCTCCTTTTAAATACAAAATAATTATTAACAAGTCAGACAACTATATAACACATTATACACAAACCATATGTTAGATTTACTGAAATACATGTTTTATATATATATATATATATAAAGAATTTTTACATATTCCCAACAACTTGACAACTAAGACAAGTTTTATGTGTACAAAGGTGAAATTTGTGTTGATTTTCAGGAAAGTTACAGTCTTTATTTCAAATACATATATATATATATATAGGTTAACACAAATTAAATGTAAATATTTAAATAAATCCTACAAAATTTATAGTTTATTGTCAATTCCCATATGCTTCATCCCCTTTGGTGTTTTGTTCTTTTTATCTAATACATGAAAATTATTATATGCAATTCCTAAAACTCTTAAACTTGTAATAGGCTATGCAAGGTTTTTAGTGTCTCTAGTTACAGATTTGCAAGGTTAAAGTTTTCAGCAAAATTAGAAACTTGAATTTTGGCATATGATTAACAATTCTACCAACTATATACTCTCTTGAATCCAAAGTTGCAGCCTTTAATTCTCCAACTCTCAATTGAAAAGAAATAGAAGAAGAGAGATAATGGAGAATGGCGAAAACCCAATACACCCACCATTATTTTATCATCATACCGACATTCACACAGATACACGCATACATATATATACATGGATAAAGTAAACTTATTAGTAGAATTGCCTGCTGAGCGGATCAGTGACTGATCTGATGGGGTTTATCTTGTGTGAGTATGGTTGAAACGATGGCAGAGGAAGGCAGCTTCTTCTCCTTCTTCTTTGCTTGAGAAACTGCACTCACCTTGTAATTTTTAGCCTGATTCTGCACGGACCCAGAAAAGCTCTGACCCTGGTGCTTTATTGCCTCCATAGCTCCAATCCCAGCAGCTAAAATCCAAGCTCTTGTTGAATCCATCTCTGTTTCTTCCAAAGGTATTAGATATCTCTTTGCTGATTATATTTTGAGTGGCCTCAATGGACATATTTGGAAAACGAGGAGTGGATAAGTTATTGACCATTCTTCTCTGTCTTCTTCCTCTCTGGGACCAGCTTATATTATGCATCATGACAAAACATATGTACATATATATGTACACCTATCACTTTGATTGCTACTGCTCTGCACCCTGTTTTTCTTTGTAAAAACCCATAGTTTCTTGCTGAGTGAGCCTTTTTTTGTCATGATATGCTCCACCCATAATTCATTATTACATTCCATGAAGCTAGACATGAAAAATCGGCTAAACCCACAACATCTCCACTGATATTTCTTTAGGGATTTTTGTTTGAAGAAAAAAGAGGAAGAAGATAGTAACTTTATTCATCTCAAGGGATGTTCATGGAGGTTTTTTCAAAGTGGGAATTTTTTCTGTTAAAGAGAGAAGTAAAGCAAGTTATTAAAAAGAAAGTAAATCAGGGTTTAAAGCAAAAAATCAGAATATAAGAGTAAATTACACCCTCTGTAATTAATTATATATTTTCTTTTTTGTCCTACAAAACCTGTATATATATAAGACTTAATATTCAACAAAATACACATCAATCACAATCAATTTTTAACATTTTCTTTTTTGGAAAAAGGAGGAAGAAGATGGTAATGTTATTCATCTCAAGGGTGTATATGGAGGTGTTTTCAAAGGGGAAACCTAAACTACTCATAGCATCCATTACCATAGAACAAAAATACTGAAAAATCAGAAAATATTTCCGTAGGGAGAGAAATTCTGGCAATGATTTTAATAAGATTGATAATGTTAATTTGCTGGTTAGAATTTTCAATTCACATCATAAAATCAATATACAAGAATCAAGCTCCAAGCTTTATAGCTTCTCCTTGGCTTCACCAGATTTCCTTTTTCATGAGAAACATGCCATAAAATGGAGAAACTTCAGGTCAATCAGATGAATTGGGTAATTCAATTTGGACCCCAGCAACTCAAGTACATGACTGTCCTAAGGGTATCCTCTGAATTCTTGACTTTCTCCTCTTCCCTAACTTGACTTGATACCATTGCAGCAGATGATGAAGAAGAGAGCTTGTAATTAGACCAAAAGCTTGAATTCCACCTGTAAAATCCTTGGCCTTTCATGGCTTCCACAGCTCCACAACTGCCTGCTCCTGTCCATGCTCTGCTTCTTGAACTCATCTTTCTCTTCTCCACTTCTCTGCCTCTCAGATTTGGTTGATGAATCCAACCCTCTTGGTTTCCTTATTTATAGGGACTTTAGTGACTTTTGGGTAAAGTCACTTTTTAGTAAATATTTATATATATGTATATATATGCAACTAAAATACTAAATCTTGTAGACTTAAAGAAAAAAGGAGCATAAGATAAAATATTCATTTTAGAAGATCTCAAATTGATATGGGGAATTTTTTTAGGAGATGCAGGAAGATTTCCAAGAAGGACTATGGTGGATGAATCTACTTTGGTGTTATAGTGCTATCTTTATAATAATCCCACTCTTCAACAGAACACCTGGTTTAGCCTCTAATTATTCATTAAATAATAATTAAATTTTAATAATTGAATGTTCTTGGATGAACCAACCAGGTGAATCCAGCAAAAGTTATAGTCTTTCATTTTTTGCCCACTAATTTTAAATTTTTCCTTCAAATATATACCCTAAATCATTTGTTAAATTGATCAGTAAACCAGAAACAGAGATAAAGAAGGCCTGTAATTCAGAGCTCTGCTCTCTGTACAGTTCGTGTACAATTTAAATTCCCATCAGAAAACAAAGAGTTGTCTTCCTCAAAATTTCCATCAGAAAACAAAGAGTAAGAAAAGATTATCAAAAACCTATTTACATTTGATTTATGTACAGTTCATGTACAATTTAGAGAGACCCATTAAAGAAAAAGAGACATCCAAACATTCTCAAGCTGTATTCCCTGCAAAATTACATGGTAGTGGAAGATTTTCATTTTCCTGGTGTGCTAATATGGACCCCAACAGCTCAAATACATGACATTCCGAAGAGACTCTTCAGATTCTCTGCTCTTATCTTCATTCTGTTTGGTTGAAGTGAAAACAGAGTAACAAGAAGAAGAAGAAGAAGAAGAAGAAGAGAGCTCGTTGGTCTGAGAAATGGAACTGGGTTTTTTTCTGGCGAGTTGATGGAGTGATCTGATGGAATGATTCCAGTGGAAAAAATCTTGGTCTTTCATGGCCTCCACAATCCATGCTCTGCTTTCTGAACTCATTTTTATCTCTCTTGTCTGCTTAAAACGCTCTGCAACTGGAGGAGATTGAATGAAGGAGGAAGGGGGATGTCGTTTTAAAAGATTAGAGTGTCGTTTTGGAGTCTTGTTGAGAAGGACACGAGTGCAAATGGTTTTGTGAAAACTGGAGGCAGTTTTAAATTTTACCCTTTTATTTGATTTTTTAAATTATTTTTATAATAATTATTTTTTTTTAAATAGCATTCGTTTTCGTACTCACTCAAAATCTTACAATTAAATAAATTAAAATTGTATTAAAAGAATATAATGTAACATAATAATTTTATATAAAATAATACGAAATTATAAAAAATAAATAATTTAAATTAAAATAATATCAAAATAAGTATGATTAAACTATAATTCTTTTTTTTTTTCTTTCTTATTTACGAAATCCTAAAATGGAAAATAGCAGCAGGCCCATCGATTTAAGCCCACAACAAGCCCTTGTATATTAAAATACCATGTGCGACGTCGTTTTCGAGGTTGCTAAAACCAGAAGGATTAAATTCTGCCGAACAGCCGCTGGTTGGTTGCTTCGCCATAAAATGAACACTAAAATTCCCAGCTCTCTTCTGCTACAAATGGAAATTAGCAGAGAAAAATGAGTTTAATCTAGTCGATCAAGGTGTATATAAGAGAATTCAAGGCCTGAAGCACCCGATCTCCCGGCGTTCAATGGGCGGATTCAAGACTCCTCTGGCCGAACGGGCTGAATCCGGCAAGCCTTATCAGGGGATGCAGGTTACTGACAGTAAAGTACAGCAAGCAGAGAAGAAGACTGCAGTAGCCATTGATAATAAAATCAAGCACAGGGAAAATGAGAAGGTTGAGATTCTCAGACACATCATCTGGTGGGGACCTACTCTCTCCTGATCCTTTTTCGGTGACTACAATAGAGATGAACAGGAAAAATCACCTGAACTTTATAGCTAAATTTCTGGGGTTTCTGATGATTTTGTTTACTGTGTTTTATGATCATAGTGATGTTAAATGTTTTAATCCTTTCCCAGTTCATAATTTTGGGAATTGATTGAAATTTATGAAAATATACCTTTTGGTAATTCTTTTAAGAGGTTACTTGGATAGACATGGAGATTTATTTTGATTCATAAACTCAATGGGTGCCTTCTTCTTCTTTACTTTTTTCTGATTAGCTTTGATTCATAAACTTCTCTACATTGAGATTGAATTCACATTGATCACTGGAGATTTACCTCCTACAAGCAAACTCTCCCCATTTTTGCTCTTTAACTCTCTCCAGATGAGTTTAGGGTAGCATAAGAAGGATTTAAGATGGGTGATCCCAGATTTCAAAGGCTCTAGGATTAGAACCTGACTAAAATGAAAAATCAAGCCTTTTCAGGCCAAACCCATATCAGATTCAATGATTCTAGCTGGGGTCTGAAGTGGTATAGATAAACAAGAAGACTAATATAAACTGGTTTCCTGGAAAGAATTTTGAAATACTAATAAACATTTCCTAGTGGTGAAAATAAACAGAACATTCAATAACATACGTTAGGGGGCTATTATACATTTTCCATAGATATGTACATTAAGCTGGTCCTTTGTGTCTTGGACTCTTAGCTTGAAAGAAACGTAGAAAATACAACATGAGATTTCAAGGTGCAAAAAAATTAGAACTTGGGTTTTGCATCAATTAGGACCCCAGCAACTCAAGTACATGACAGTCCTGAGAGATTCCTCATTGTGCTGTTTAAGCCTGTTGTCACTTGATCTAGCTTTGGGTGGCTTGTCAAAGTCTTTTGGATAAAAAGCTCCTGAGATTCTTGTCACTTGGTTAGTAGCACAAGAAGGAGAAGTGGTGCAGTTGGCAGAATCATTAAGAGATTTGGGAGCTTGGTCTTTAATTCCTTGCTTAACCTGTGATGTTACTTGATAGAATTCCCTGCTCATGTTCCTTGAGTTCATTTTCATAAAGATCCAAAAGCAAATGCTTCTCTTCAGGTGTATATGTTGTATGTGTGCTTATACAGATTGGTAAAATATTACAGGAGAGGAAGAAGAGGAGAAAAGAGTTTTCTGGTTAAGAACCAAAAGTTTTGGCCTAAATTTGGGGTTGACTTGTAGTATGCTGTGCAGGAAGAAAGTGAAGTAATGAAGTTTCTGGGTTTTTGATCTGCTGTTTTGGGTGCATGAGAAGTGAGGAAGAATAATTGGATATGAGGTTGGTATATATAGAGATGGTAAAGTAAACAATCAGTAAGCCATTGTACATATTACTGATGTTATATTGTTATCAATTATTATATGGTTACTGTCATTAATGATATTAATATTTGATTTGCCACTGAAAACATATGATACATAGATGTAATTATATGTAAAAAAGTATATATATTTATATATACATTCATGGAAAGAAGTGCCTTTGATATATTCTAATGGAACTTTTAAATATTCCATCTCCTAGTTTTCTATTGTGGAAATCCTGAAAAGAAATATTTGGTTAAATCTTGTTTTAGAGGGCTTGGCAGGATCCTAAATATTTTATGTTTTGGCATATTATCAGATTGGAGAACATGACACCAAGAAATGATAGAAAAGGTTCTAATAACTAGTTAGCACTGAAGAAAGGAAAATGAAAGTAAAATTTAATTGGTGTAATAATATCTAAAATTTATAACTTTGAATCTCGATATAGATATTTTCATTTTACGAGTGTATTAGAGATTAATAGTAAGTTGCGTATAACATTTAATACAATAGAAATAAAGACTTACCTCAAGTAAGAATATTATATGAAAAAAAGACACCCACTAGGGATGCCATAGGCAAAATTACCTCAGTGACTAGATTCCATGGCAAAGATGAGGAAATGACTCAAAGAAACAAAAAATTATTGGTTGCTTTACCAATCTTCTGAAAGAAGGTAAGAGAAGAGATGGGTTGATAGCTGCAGAGCATTCATGGAGTTTTATAATACAAATTAGATTAAATTAAGATTAGTGGTTAAGATTTTTGGAGATCTTGAATGATAGTTGTCGTGTTAGCCAAAGTAGTCCAGAAATATTGGAGCAGAAAGCATATATGCACATGAACTGATGGACAGCATAGACACGTTTTAGATAAGATCGACACATAACCCTTCTTTTAAACTTGCATTTTACTACTACTTCTTTTCTCTCTCTTTTACACTTTTTTTTTTTTTGTTGAAGGGTATGAACATGATGGATTTAGTAGACAAATACCCATTTTTTAATTTTCAGAGAATCTTTTAGGGTTTTTTTTTTTTTTTTTTGGGTAGAGAGGATAATATATAGATATATATATATATATATATATTCATTTTCTTAAACAATATTCAAGGAAGTTCTTAGTAAGTGAAGATTAAAGATTCTAGGTACTTACTTGGGTAAATTTATTTTATGTAGTAATTGATCTTTATTTTGAAAAATAATAAAAATAGTTGTTTGCAATATAATTTAAAAACATATTCGTAATATATTAGTGGTTTTATTTTATTTTTTTATTTTATTCTTATAAAATTTGAAAACTAAAATATAATATATTATTGATATTATGTTAACATTTATGTTAATAAATTAAATTTATATAAAAATAAAGTAATAACATGTAACAGTTTGAATCTCAATGTCGGTGAGTACGGACGTTAACACAATATTTTTAACTGATAGAACATATAAATATTAAATATACAGCCGAACTACACTTTAATATACATATGTTATGATGGATAATTATTTGTTTGTACATAATTAAGGTATCTAAATTAATTTATAAATATAAAATAAAAACTAACAAGGTTTTGTTCACCATCTTCTATTAATCTTGGACTTGTTTCTCACTTCTCTAACCTGAATGATAGTGAATTGGAGTGAGCTTCATGAGCTCAGTAAGAAAAAAAAAATTTATAACGGAGACTTACGTACATACGTTCGTGCAATATATAAAATAAAATAATATTTATAATTAAAAAAATATCAAACAAAGCATCTCAATCAAAATACACAACAAAATAAATCATTACACGAAACATATTCTAATCCTCACTCTTATAACCTTATTCTTATTCTCCTTTCAAATCACAATCATACTCGAAATATCACAATACACTCAGAATATCATATATAAGGTTTTATCGCGCGATGTTGTTTATATTGTCATTGATGAGAGACAACATAGATCACCTCATCGCATGAATAACACATACACATAAATTTCACAATTGACACAACATGTACGTTTGCTAAGTGACCAACACTCACAAATATCTATTCACGTCGAGACTAGACTTCAAACTCTATCCATGTGCAGGTTCACCGTGACCGCTGAACTTTATCCACACACGCACCCTCCCCTCCTCGATTCGGATTAAACGAATACGTATCTAGGATTCTTACATTTTACACTCTTTCTAAATGTCTTTTATTCCTAATTCACTCATTTCATACATAAGATCTCAATTTCTATGCATAATTAAATACAAACATATAGACAGTACACAATATCATCACGCACATCAAAATCATATATTTTCCAAATTACTTTCTGAATCATCCTGTACCAGATGACACAGCAAGCACATGATACTCAAATTTCTCACGCAACTGTACCAGATCACATGTCAAGTACAACGTATCGTACAATTACACCAGATCACACAACTAGTACAGTGTACCTAATTTCACACGTACACACTGGTTATATATTTTATATATATAAAATATGTACATACATATTAATACACACGCATATATATTACAATGTAGAATGTATCTTCAGTACATGTCTCAAACAGAATATATATTTATATTCACACATACACACACAAATTTCTATACATACATATGCACACATTTATACTCAAATACTTATACACAATCACAGACAACGTACCATATATATATATATATATATTTTCATGCATTTGTTCTTATCAATTTATATACCATTTATCGTTTATTTGTATACATATACACACACATACATAACAATGTATATATATATATACACACTATATAAACACACACAAATATATATTTATATTACATTACACATACATTTAAATATTCACACAAAATGCACTATAGATGTACACATTTACATAAACATATAATTTATGTCTCTGAACAGAATACACATAATCTTTACTTATGGTGTGATCATGAAAATTTTAAAAATCATTTCTATCACGATTTACGATTTTTTCGAAAATTCGAATACCATTTGAATAATTTTTTTCATTTATAATAGAAAACACATTAAATTATGAATAATTTTAAAAACTATATTACCCTAAATGAGAAACGAATTTTACTTTAGAATACGCCGTCTCGATCGCTAGCATCACCATGCGTCATCATACACCTGTCACTGAAAATATCAGACGTTAACAATCGAATTAACGTGCGTTGTCGTATGGTGCGCACTAAAATCATATTGTTCGCCACACTTCTATTTTTTCTTCGTTCATTTTATTTCTTTTTTCTTTCCCTTTTTTTTTTACCATTTCGTCTTCTTCTTCCTTCTTCTTTCTTCTTTCTTCTTTCTTCTTTCTTCTTTCTTTCTCTCGTTACCCACCGTGTGTCTTCTTTCTCTCTCCAACAGATGGTGATTCTTCTCCTCTTTCTTTCTCCTTTGATTGCGGCGTCGCGCAACACCGTGCGACCCTTCTGTCTCTCCCGTCGATGCCGCTCGGCACTCTCTCTTCTCTATATATATATTTTTTTTCTTCCTTTCTTTTCTTTTTCTGTTACTTAATTATATATATATATATATATATATTATATGGCCACGTGTTTTCTTCCTCTACTCCCAAGAGTACACTTTGGGTCCTTCTTTTCTTTCTTTCTTTAGTTTTTTTTTTCTTTTTTTTAATTGTATATATACATATACACACACATATATATATTCCATAGTTTTTTTTTGGTACCCAGCTGAGTATTACATAACTTTTACGTAGAAGTTACAATATTCTCTACACGAAATATAACACCACAAAAATAAGTAGATATATGATGTATAAAGTAATTAAAAAATATATTATTATAGGTTGCTAACACCATTCAATACGGTCAACTCTTAACTAAACTACTTTATACATACTAACTTTCTGACTTTATACTAAACAAATAATGTTTGCCTCTAGATACTTAAAATTATTTTCGACTAATTAGAATATATCACCCGATAATACAAGATTTTTTAAATTAAAAACATCTTATTATTTTATGATAAATTAATCTACGAAAATTTTAAGATCGAGGGTATTCGTTCAAATACTCAAATTATTAATAACAATTACGATGTTTGAGATTATTGGTTGCCGAAATTGAAACTATTTTTTGAATTTTGTTTTCGGAACAACCTTTTTTAGTTGAGACCAAATGTATTATTTCGTACTAGATAGTCAAATATAAATATATATATAATTTATTGGTCATATATATTATTATCTTATTGGATAAAGTTTACTCTTTAATGGTAACATTTCTTTTACATATCAAATTGAAATATTACTCCAAACTACTAATAATATAGTTACTTTTTGTGACAATCAAATGGCATCTTATCTAGCAGGAAAAGATGGAGATAATTACTTATATTTTATAAATTTATAAAATTAATTTTTATTTACTCAAACAATTCTGCTGAAACGTCGCCGTACCGACAGGTAAGTTTGGGCCAATTTATTGGAAATAACCGTACCCATTAACCCGACCCGTTACTGTCACTCGTTTTCTTCTCAACAAACCTTAACCACACGCAACACAACTGGGACGAGAGAGAGGGAGAGAGAGATGCAAGTAACAAATCAGAAATCAACATCACCGCGAGCTGCCACGTGTCGCAATTTCAACGGCTCTTTCTAAATTCACAAAGATCTCATTTTTCCACACACCGGATAAGCCCCCCTCTCTCCCACTCTCCTCTTCCTCTTCCTCTTTCTCTTCCTCTCCTAAATTTTCTCTCACTTTCCCGAGAAAATAAAAGTTTCAAATGCTCGCCTCTCGACTGATTTTCTCTCCTTCTCCACTATGACATATAAACAATAAATTCCCCAAAAAAACTCTGTACTAGTAATAACTACTAATTATTTCTCGCCTTCTCCTAATACATATGCACAATGGCTACAATTGCTTCTCTGTCTTTCTCTGCAATTGGTAAATCTGAGAGAAAACGCAATGTCCTCTCAACTCCTGCTTTAGCTTCAAATATTGAGGGATTTCGTGCGCGTGCAAACTTCTCCTGCCAGTATATTGGTGTCAGAGCTTCGAATTCCACCTCGCGGCTTGTTGTTCATTGCATGTCTACTGCTTCCGGTAAGTTGCTTTTATGGTTTCTTCTTCTTCTTCTTCTTCTTTTCTCTTACCAGCTAAGTTTCCGACGAAATAGACCGTGATGGAAAGAAACGGAGGTTCTGATGAATTTTATGGGACTGAGTTGAGTTCTTCGATTTTCTGCTAGTGAAGAAAGTGAATTTCGTGTTTTCGATGTGTTTACTTATATTTTGTTTTGACTGCTTGTGGAATTTTGCTGCATCGTCTTGTAGTGGCTTATTTAGAGAAACACCGAAGTTATGCGGTATTCATTTCGTACTTCTTTATTGAACGAATTAAGCTAAGACCTTTTCATTAACTAATTTGTATCTGTTCTTAATTCTCTGATTTATCGTTTTCATGGCCCGAAGTTATAGAAACTTGATACTCTTAACAATCTTGCATTCCCAATACTAGGACTTGTTGGCCATGAAATTACTTCATAGAGATATCATGTCCTTCTAAAGGCCATTGAAAGAGATTCAAATTTTTTGGCTTCTCTTTCCCCTCCTTACGGTAATTGATGCAAGTCAATTAACTGAACTGAAGCTTCACGAACCATTTTCTCCTACACTAAGAACTTCATTTTTTGATGGAACTAATTGTATACCGTGCATGTTAATCTTATACCCCACGTGTAACAAAACTATGCTATTGACAGGCTGGTGCAAAACATATTATTGAATTTTTGTTTCCTCTGCAGTGTCAGTTTTAATGAAGAATTAGTTATTTATAAAGTAATAAAACTAGTAAAGCAAAACTGTAATGTCATAACTGAAATGGGGATCTTCTTAGAATGTCTAACTACAATTCTATATATACATGTGTTCGTGAAAGCTTTGATACAAGAATCTTTGGGAACATGTATACATGGGATATTTTTGATGAACATGGCATTTAATATGAGAAAAAATTCCAACTAAAAGTGCCTAGAAACTAATTGTAACATCGTAGATAAAACGGATATGATTAACAATCTATAGATGCCAATGAATTAAATTCAAGGACACATAAGACTACTATCAACAGCGCTTAACTACACACACATACATATAAATATACACCTGCAGAGTAGTTTAGATGTTAATCATTTCTTTCATGTTGGACAGATCTGGACTGAAGCAACTAGCTGACTGCCATTTTATGTTTCAGTTTGTTTGAAGCCTATTATTTTCCTCTTAGTTAAGATGTTGGTTTCATATATAGCAGCTTGCATAAAACTCTATGCTTTTCTCTTTTTGTACTTCTCTTTCAGTGACTGTTCTATTTATTTGATTTCTGTATTATCTTCAGTGTCAGATCTACCTACTGTATCTGAGACCAAGTTGAACTTTTTACAAGCATATAAGCGACCAATCCCTAGTATCTACAACACCGTATTGCAGGAATTGCTTGTGCAGCAACATTTGATGAGATACAAAAGGACATATCGTTATGACCCTGTGTTTGCCCTGGGCTTTGTTACTGTGTATGATCAACTCATGGAAGGATATCCGAGTGATGAGGACCGTGATGCCATTTTCCAAGCATACATAAAGGCACTGAAGGAAGACCCAGAACAATACAGGTTTTTCTCTTTCTTGTCTGTTCTTATGTAGGTTCAACCTTTTTCTTCTTTTCAGTGCTTGTTGAGTTTGTCAGTTGCTTTTAAGATGGTTCTTTTAGTATGTTCCTTATTAGATTCGTAAAGCTCAAGATCACATGAGCTTTTTTTTAATTTGATGGCAATTTAGGTTCCTCACCCCCCTCCCCCCCAAGAAAAAACAAACAGATCTTATCCCTTCTCAGAAAAATCCAATCCAAGGATGCCATTGTATCAATTATCTTTCCTTCTTTCTTTCGTTGCTGAATGTGGAAAGTATATTAGTTCTATTGCTCTATATTTGGCAAAGTTTAAAATGCCAGTTATGTGCAACCAACTTGGAATTGCACCCGTTATTGATATTGTGCTCCATGCTTGCATTTTATAAACTCTAACAGCTAACAACTACCCAGATGGAATTATATTGTATGTTATTCTTGATAGAATTGATGCACAAAAGTTGGAAGATTGGGCACGGGCTCAGACTGCCAGTTCATTGGTTGAGTTTTCGTCAAGAGACGGAGAAGTGGAGGGAATATTAAAGGATATTGCAGAAAGAGCTGGGAGTAAGAGAAGCTTCAGCTACAGCCGTTTCTTTGCAGTTGGGATGTTTCGTCTACTTGAGCTTGCAAACGCAACTGAACCAACTGTGCTAGAACAGGTGAGATCTTCCTTTTTGTTAGCAGTAGTATTATGATATTACCTCAATCCTCATGCATGATGTCAACAACTTTAAGCAGCATCTCATCAAGTAATTGAATGATCCTGGAAAAAGCATTAAAGATTGTGTTAACAATTAATGAATAGTATTGAATTGAATAAATTATAACTATTACTCGATACTTTATTCCATGCATTCATTTTTCCTTTGGCCGGGGGGATGGGCCCGGAGGGGGGGTGGGTGGGGAAGGGTGGGGGTGGAGCCAGGCCTAGGAGTGGGAAACTAGGAAAGATCTCCCTCATGGACTTATCTACATTATGATAGATTCAGACCTGGTACAGGCACATGTTACTGAAAACCAAATGTGAAGGTTGTTTTTTTGAATCGTTTGTAAGGGATTTTTTCCATAGGGGGAAAAGAGGGAGGTTGTTGCATGTGAGGGAAATGACATTTATGCACGCTACATTAATGCAAGTTCTACTTTTTAGCTAATGTGATTTTCAGATGAAAGTTATGTTGTTTAAATCAGCTTATTCCTTTCTGTTATCTTTCTTTTTTTCCAAGTGAATTAAACTTCGCTATATATTTCAGTGAAAGATTTTTCCTTCCAATTGACATTTACTGGTTGCTATGCATCAGCTTTGTACTGCTTTAAATATCAACAAAAGAAGTGTGGATCGCGATCTTGATGTATACCGCAACTTGCTTTCAAAGCTTGTTCAAGCCAAAGAGTTGCTAAAGGAGTATGTAGACAGGTATGAAATTTCCCGTTACCCAAGTTCTGTAATTTTACTTTTCTGGTTGATAAATTATATTTTAGTTAAAAATAATTATCTGCCTGTGACCACTGAAAGTTTTTAATTGGACGTTCTCAACTGAAAGACTTCAAAAGGACACACCATATACATTAACCTCATGCAGAGTCTAAGGTTGTGAAAAATTGACTGCTGGGAGAATATTTTCAAAAACTTTATACATATAGGTTTGGTCCTACATTCCAATCATGTCCCTCCTGTTACTAAAAGGTCATCCCTGCATACCACATTGTACTCTGGAAGTGATAAATTTCATTTTAAAATCAACTAGCTAGTTTTGCATTAGGTAGTGTCCGCACTTGAGTTTGCACTTCATAGATATGATTTTACCGCTCTAAAATTTTGTAGCATTCATATGTATGTACTCTATTACCTACTCTTTTGTGCCCCAATGTTCATTTGCATTTTGTTTCGGGTTTCAGGGAGAAGAAAAAGAGGGAAGAAAGAGCAGAGTCACAGCAAGCTAATGAGGCTATCACTAAATGTTTGGGAGAATTCCAATATTCACGCTAGTTGGCAGTAGACAAGTGCTAGTGGCTCCTTGTGAATCTTCAATCCTGTATCATGAGGTACACTTTACCATCACCATGTTTATATGTTTATTTCCCTGCAACTAAGACAATTTTCTTCCATTTTTTCTAAAAATATATTTTTTGTGCATTAATTTTGTTTTGAAATACATATGGTTCAACATTCTCCAAGGAAATCCAAAATAAGTTCATTTATTCTGTCTTCTACGGAAATGAAATGCTAATCTAAACACGGTTGAACAAGAGTAGTCAATAGTCATTAGCTGTAGGAAGCAGTGGAACAGGCTTCCATGTTGGAGGATTTTGCAATGCCACCTCAACGTACTTAAAATATCTGCATATTCACGTGAATCAAACCATTGTAAAATAATATTCTGCAATCAAAAGGTCCAGATTTTGGAGGCACCATCCCTTCCAGACATTGTGTGTGTGTGCTAGTCAAGAAATTGCAATGGCTAGAATCAATTTCCCACCATTAATGTAAAATGATAAACGAAGAGCATTTACGCTAATGTTCAAGCCCGAGAAGGCCTACTTCTTAGAATAGGAAGTTCAAGCCCAAGAAGGCCTACTTCTTAGGCTACTTCTTGCTTTTGAGTTGTTTTCAGGGAGGCAACTCTTTTTCTTCTTTCCTAGGCTATCGCCGCGTATTAGTTGGTTGAGCTTTGCTTGATATTATTACCAACTGTGAAATTTTGAAGTACAAAAGCAAATCACTCCATTAGGTAGCTTGAATATGTAATGTATGAGAGATTCGTCAAGAAAATGCAACGTCTTGACTCAATTTGCCATCATTAATACACATATGATAAGGGAAAAGCATTTACACTTGTGTTCAAACCCAAACAACTATGAAATTCCAAGTACAATAGACAAATCACTTCATTGAGTAGCTTGAATATGTAACAAAAGCAAATGAGGCTTCAACTAAGATGAGATATATCAACCTCATCCGGGATCCTGAATGTGTCAGCTGCTCCAAACTTCCTAAACTCTGCTCCATCCTCCGCAGAGTCTTCATCATTCTCATCATTTTCCTCGGCATCATGCTGGCTATGGCCATGTGAGGAGGGATCATGGACACTTTTGGACCTGCAATCATGGGTGGCAAGCATGTTTACTTGACCAAGATGAGAAATTTCTACCACAACAGTATCATCATCAACTGGCAGTGGTTGCTTCCAGGGTTCCCCATCAATTCTCATGTATGTACTGTCTGCTGCACCTTTATGAAACTCAAAGCGGATTCGGTATGCCTAATTCCCGAAAAAAAAGAAGCACAAGAAGGTTAGTTCGTTTAGGAACTAATTCACACTAATCCAACTGTACAGTGTCATTTCATCAATCAATAAGAGAAGAAACAGGGAAGATGCTAAGACAACTTGGGTCCTTGGTTAACATTAACAAATTTTGAGATTCATTTGTAAATCTCATGTAAATAATAGTTTGGAGCCCTGTTAACTTAGACCAAGGAAAAAACACACGGCAAGATCATCTGGTAACATATTTCAAATTAGAAGCTTCCATGGAAACTGCTTCATATATATATACGTGTTAAGTCTTTGATCTCTCATGAAAATTGTGAAAATATAACATTGATCTAGAGAAATTTCCCAAAGATTGTTTATACCTGGGCAAGGCGGGTCCCATGTCCATTTGGAGCAAGCAAAACAAGTCCATGCCAAGCATCTCTGAAACCAACAACCTCTAGAAGCCCATCATCTACATATGGCGGAGTCCATTCCTTCTGCGTAGACAGCCACAGATGGGCATTCATTCGTCCGATGGGAAACGAAGTGCATCAAATAAACCAGACTAAAATTCCATTTCAATGTAAAATAGGAATAAAAAATTAAGAAAATAGAACCAACATCAATCATTCTCCTGCTGTCTGGTGTTCCCCAAGGATTCAGACCACCGGAAAAACTTGGCAAGTTCAGACACACTATTGACCTGATGCTGTTTATTGAAAAAAAAAAAAAAAACATAAGATTAGAAGAATCACGGCCGTTTATATCAAAACTTCGCATTTCAGGGGAGAAAAAAGTACAGCATCGCTGATACTATATGCAAACGGAAGCAATAAAATAAACATGGTGATGACTCAGGAAAACAGAACCACATATAACCTGTAGAATAACAGAGTTGAATTGTATTACAGAAACGTAAATTATACTGTAAACAAACCTGCCTTCAAGATTGTGATCTCCCAAAGGATCAGACAGTTGCATGTTTTATGCAACCAAAAAATGAATAATCAATGAGAATGCCACATTAATGAACAGCAGATTGAAGTTGTTTTTTTAAGTAACAAGCAAAAGCTTCTTTTTTTTTTTTCCTTTCAGATCAAGGTGGAAGTCATTATCAGTCGAAAGATGTCCTCCACAATTTCGTATGGTTAACTTCCGTGCAGAATGATATGCCTAGTTTAAATTAGACAGTATTAAGCCTGAAACTCAACAATTTACCTGGGAGGTATGTGGAGATCTTGCCATTCACCATGTTTTTTCATGACTTTCACCTTTGCAAGCTGCGCTATATTTCTATAATACCGAAAAAAAGAGAAGTTTCAAATTTAACATGAAAAAAGACAAAATTATAAGAGAAAAACGCTCCAGATTCACTTGAATGTGAAAGGTTGAAATCCCAGCTTCGCACTAAAGGTAGCATATATGTCAAAACACTGTTAATTCCTGTTTCTATGCTATATTTCATGCTCCTGAAATATAAAAGATTCATTGGAGGTGAAAAAGAATCTGATGTCATTCACAATAACTATTAAATTTTCAAAATGGTAACTGCTAGTACAACTGAAAGATAAGTAACTAGGATTGGGAATAAATGTTCAATCTCCCCATAGCTTCAATTTACAACATGGTGGCTTTAGCTAATATACAACTGTAAAAGATAAAAAATCATTCATGAACGAGTTGGGAAATTTTTATATCGAAACACTAAAGCTGGACACTTTTTGTAATATGTAATCCCTATTAAGGCAAGTAAAGAGTCTTCTATCTTAAGGAGAAACCTCTACACTCACCGTGAAGCAGGATGGAAGAGAGAAGCGAAAAACCATCCTTGCGTACAACCAAGCCTGGCGTAAGTACTCTGACAAGAAGAAAAGAATCAAAGGAAAAGATAATAAAGGATGCTCATTTACAAAACTGAACACATTACATGCGTTAATGGACCAACCCAATTTGATGAATGTTTTCCAATATAGGCAATATACGTATCCAGGTGACATAAATTTAGACCAGATTATATAAAATGAATAATAATAATCAGAAATAAAAGAGAAGTTCAAAAACCTACTTTCCTGAAGAAATACCAAATTTTTGCAGATGAAGAGGCTATCCAGTAAACTAGTAGATTTATGTAATAAACCCAACCAAAATTCTCAAAACAGAGTTAAGGTATGCAAACGAGAAACATCTCCACCACTGAATTGACCAAAAATCCACTTACATGTGTATTTAAAATATTAATCTTGTTAGACTTTTTTGATCCTGATGAATTAGTTATCATTGTAAAATCTCAAAAGTGTATTACATAATCTACTTCCAAGAAAAAGAAAAATAATAAAGGGACTTATTTGCTACAAAGATTTACCAAATTTAGAATAGCTTTAGACCAAATCATTACAGTAACTAATTGACCAATAAAGGCAACAAAAGAAAACTATTAAGGATCTAGAAACTTACAGCATTAGGATCTTCTGCTACTGAATACCAAATTCTGTATCACCATGTACAAGATTGGAGTATCCACTTCACAAGGATTATCAAGTATTCCCAGGTTTTAACCAACATAACCTAAAAGCATAGTACTTTCTAGCCATATTATTCTTAAAACTATTTGATTAAGATTTCTCAGCCTTGCTCTTAATGGATAAAAGTAGCTGAAATAAAATTTATATGCCATAGCTTGGACACTTCTTAAATTTAAGATGAAATTACTAGCTAAGTCATTCAATAAAGTGTACCATTGCTAATTACAATGTACATGTGCAACAATAACATGTGGAAAGTAAGGTAATACCTGGTTAACTAATTGATTTTTAAATTTTTCAGGATGCAATTTCCTCTCAGAATGAAATGCATATGATATTTGAGCATCCATTCCTGTAAGAAACAAAGAATAAACAGTTCACTTTTGCATCCAGGTTCATATAAAGCATACATATAATGATATACAACTTATATTGCCATGGATGACTCATATGACTATGAATAAGAATACCTATAACTTTATAATTTATCATCAACCATACATTCACCTATTAAATCACTTCAATGCTTTTCAAAGTAGCCAAGTTTCTCAAGTGATAAAAAGCTAACAAAAAATCAAAGATTTGAAGTTTATTGTAACTCAGGAAAAGCAATCTTGCCGAAGTCCACTTAAAAGGCTTCTATAAAGAACAGAGGAGATGACCCTGCTAATTTTGCACTACAAATGCTAATCCAAGAGCAACTCTTACCCATGCTGAAGTAATTCCAGAATCCTCCGCGAAATGTGTGATAACCTTCCTAGGAAACAAGAGAACTTGGACTGTAAGAAACAGAAGGTAGAGATATGTGCTTAAAACAACACAGCATGATAGTATACCACGTTCAACTCATCTGTTGAAGAAACTCGATGAAATGCATGCAGAGAATGTGGTAGCTCCAAAGGAGCAATAGGATCACAAGGACCTTCATTCGGAATCCTCATCCTCATTAGAATATGCCAGCTGGAAAAAAATGCAACATCAACAACTAGATTCATGAAACAAAATCTGCAAAAAAACTAGTTTTCCTCCAACATGAAAGAGACAGAAATGACAGACAAAAGTGGGAAACATATGCATCAACAAGTGTACGCATGCTTGCACATCATATATGCTTCTAAAAGAAAAGTTCCACAAATTTTAAATTGGATCTTATGAGAAAAAGATGTGAGAGGAAAAGATTAGAATATTATCGAAAGATCGGTTCTTTGTTATGACAGAGCAAATAATGAGTGAAAAGGCAATAATAATTTATTATTAGCATTGTAGTTGCAGCAATATGTGGGCTGAGACAGGCTCTCAACCACTGGATATCTTAGTATGCTACGAGATGCAGTGACATACATTTCTCTTAAACTAAAAATATTAACGCACACACCAGAGAGAGCTGCATACTTGTCTATTTTCATTTCCTTTGCTTTTATTACTTGCTCCAAAAATGACACCACAGATTGGCGATCGGTTCCAGGATTTTTCTTCCCCTACAATGTAGAAAATTGCATATAAAAAATATGCAGAAAATTGCATGAAAAAATATGCATCTTCTGCACCAAATACATAGAGATACACCCATATTATTGATGAACGGAAGTTAGACAGAGAGATGTTTGAAGAAATAAATTAGATAGAGATCCTCCAATTTGGGAAAGGAAGCAACAAAATACTTTTTATACAGGCAGTTGAAAATAGAGGATATCTTGAAAATGCCACCAATAATTTTGGCAAAAAAGATGGCATTATAGAGAACTAAGATCATCTATTCATGTCAGGCATGAAATGAAAACTAAAAAAGAAAAAGAATAACCCTTCATGATGTATAAACCCAAGAGAACCCAGCACATTAATAGATTCATCTGAGCAGTTTTCAAGGTGCAACTCTTTACCCAGCCAAAAGCAAAGGGAAGATTATTCCCAGTTCCTAAAGGCATTGTAGCAATTGGTGGTGGGTAGGATAATTTGAGATCACAAACAACTCCAAGAAGCCACCCAGCAGTTCCATCGCCTCCTGCAACCTAATGAGGAAAGTAATAGCAAATAATAAGAAATAAAATTTATGAATGGTTATACAACATGTATTGCATGACATAAAAAAAGGTGTTCCAAACTAAACTTACAATTATTCGCAATCTCTCCTGAATCTCTTTAGCAAATTCATCTCCATCATTCTTAAGCTTCTCCAGGTTGACATAGATTCTACTCAGCACCTTATCAGGTGCCTCCTCCCCCAAATCAAAAACCTGGGAATCAATCACACCCAATCATCCCAATCCCTCAAGTAATATCTTGCTACAACTATCGAAACTCTTTCTAATCGAGCATCAAATAAACAACAAAATGATATTGAAATACACTTAATAAGAGACTAAAATCACCTGCTTTTCATTGAGAATGCTACGGAACGTCACAAGGAGGTCTGCACCCAACTGACCACCGCTCTTTGAGTTGATAAAGACTAACACTGGACATGTAGGCATATCCGAGATGCTTTCATTCTCCACATCGCCATCAATTATGTAAGAAGGAATGTAGAAGTTCTTCAAGAAATCAGACTGGGATTCAGATTCGGCCATTCTGGAATCCAATTGCATCAAAACATGAGCGTGAGCACAAAATTCAGACAGCAATAAACGAGGAACAGCATAATGTCCAAATGGCCATAATAAATCAGAGTTTCATCAATTCACATGCCACGAAACAACTAATTCTTCAACCAGTTAATAAACAGAGCTTACTTTCAAATCAACACCCTAATTTGACCATAAACCAAACTACTGGACTCTAAATTCTAGGGTTGGTTCTTGCAAAAGCTCCTCGTTGAAAATGGAATTAGAAAAACCACAAGAAAAGTCAATCACAAAAGAAAAACGAATTCACTGCAACGCTGAAACACAACAGTACATTGAATCGACGAAGCAGACTACTTAAATGTGAAGGAAAATTCAAAACGAACCGAGCTGAGAACTCAGATTGAATATTAACTGCAATTGTTTTTCTCACCTGGAAAATGAATCGATTAGAATCCTTCCCGCGTGAGATCTGATTGGCAGTTGACAGAGTTTCAGGATTCGTTAAATCGGGATCTGAAAAAACAATTTGTTATTTAAAATCATTATTATTTAAGATCAAGGATGAAGCTATGAATCAAACTTGAGTCATCAACCATTTTTATTATTGGCAAATTTGTCATATTAAATCATTCCATTACCATCAATTACCATTTCATTCCTATAATTAAACGAGTATTAAGAGGTTGACGTTCTCCTGAAAAGTCAACGGGAATCAACAAATAGTGAGATAGTGGACGAAGCTATCGTCGTTTTATGAATTATGGAGATTCCAGCTGCTAAGAGCCGCCAGGTACGAGAAATAATCCTGTGCGGTAATTATATATATATATATATATATATACCACTTTAGTATATGTATACATATATTTAATTAATATTTTTAGTTAATATATTTATAAAATTTTAACAAATTAAAATTTCAATTATTATATATAATTAGATCAATTATAATAGTAGAGATTTTGAACTCTGAATATCTTTGCTTTGGAATAATTAAACTTCCATTGATTATTTCCTAATAATTATTAACAAAATAAATAAGTATTAGTAAATCATATAAAAATTAAGTTTTAATATAAAACTATTTTTTTAATATTTAATGTTTTACTCCTTTGTTAAATTATTAATAAAATATAATATTGGGCACATTTATACGTCAGCATAACGTCAACGGTGTTATTACTATCCCAATTCCATCTAAAATTAAACGGCTTCCCAAACATGCCAAAATCTTCCATCTTCTTCCTCAGTTCCAGTTCCCAATTTGTCCTGTGTTTTCTTTTCGCTCCGCCATAATTCCAGTCCCAAACGTATAAGATGGGCGCATAGTTTATTTTACTTTTCTCGGCGAATTTTATTGTTTCTGGCCATCCAAATAGGCTTCCTACTGCCTTAGCCTGCAGTGAATGGACTCGATCATATCCTCAGCGCTTGAAGAGATTTGCTCCCATGGCAACGCTGGCCTCTCTATATCCTCTCTCTGGTTTAAACTCTCAGCCGACTTCCCTCTCTCTCCGTCCCTCAAAGCTAGCATATGGAAAAATCTCCTCTTGGTTCCCACCCTTCAGTTCGAGGCCAGAAACGCACGCTATAACAATGCTGACAGTTCGGTTCAGTGCCTCGAAGACGCCGAGAAGCTTGGTTTGAGGATCATCGCTAATGAGCAACTGAGGGACAACTTCGTTGGCCTCTACGATGCGCCCTCTAACTTTTCCGCCGTGCAGCGTCGTGCTCTCGAGCGGCTTGCCATTGCTAGGTTTGCTCGTATTTCTCTTTTATTTTCACAAACTGTTTCCACTAGCATACCTGTGAGCATTTAGTTGCTGAAAAAGAAGTTACTCCGCTTTGCTGGCGCTCTTTTTTTGGGCTTATAAGTGGTAATTGGTGGATGTATTGCTCTGTACGTTGGCAGTGATTGTGATGTAAAGTGTTCAGAATATGGCTTAGGATTGTGCTCGATTTCGTGCGATAGCAGTTTGAATGAATTCGTTTATATTTATAAAAATTAAAATAGGTGGTCTTTTTTTGTTTAGTTTTCCTGCATAAAAGTCAGCTTTGGTGGAGGTTGTGCTTCTAAATGTAATTCGCAGATGAAGATTATAGAGGCACATTTAACTTCTGTGTTTTTCTGGTGATACGTGAAAAAAAGTGGTACTTTTCTTAGGCTTGACTAGGAGTTGGTTGACTGGTTGGGTGTTGATGGTAAAGGTCGGGAGCTTTAGTTAGTTGGATTTTATGGTAATGTCTACTAAATGTCTCAATCTGAAACCTTAGGTTTGATTGCGTTCAGCTTGATTATACAAGTGCAGACATGTATCTTTGTATTTATACCTATATCTACCTGCTTATGTTGATTGTATATACTAATTTTATTTTAAGCCCCAAAACTAATGCTAGTTGAGCAATTTTAGTCATGGATGGACGTGATGCCAAAACTTTTAATTGTTGGATTGCACTCAATTATTGGATCGCAAGATTTTGGCTGTGCTTTTAACTTGTTTCCCACAGAGAAACATTGGCTCAATAGAAGTGATACAGAAACTGGAGATACATTTTGTTATTTGCAGATCAAATGGAATAACGCAAAATCAACTCGCCAAAGAGTTTGGTATTGAAGGGAAAAACTTGTTTTATATAGTGAGAAACCTGGAATGTCGAGGGTTGATTGTGAGACAGCCAGCACTTGTGAGGAAAAAGGAACATTGCATCGAAGGAGAGTCAAAAACTAGTTCATGTGTGACTACAAATATGATGTGCTTATATCGTTATGCAAAGCATTTGGGCTCTCAACAAAGATTTGAGATCAACAAAGAAGACTACACCTTGGATGGTATTGAGAAGGAGAGTGAAAAAAATGGAGATGGTTTTGCTTTAGAAAGAGTTAAGGAAGATGTGCTTATAAAGGATTATTTGCCTGCAATGCTAGCTGTTTGTGATAAACTTGAAGAAGCCAATGGCCAGGTGAATCATGTCCAAATATCATTAAACTAAGCAATCTCCAATGCCATTATGCTGATTTTTCTTCTTTTTTTTTTAAGGTTCTTGTTGTCTCAGATATTAAACAAGATCTTGGTTACACTGGATCACGTTCGGGGCATAAAGCTTGGAGAAGTGTAAGTATCCCTGTTCATGTCTTCCCCTCTTCAAAGTATTTTTTTATAGAAATGGAAGTATTATTACGATTAAGAAAGAGAAGTAACAATGATGGAGGATAAAATATTCTCTTAGAGCCTTTTAATGTTAAAGCTGTGAAGCAATGATTAGTTACTAACTAAGCAGAGAACTCAGACCTGAGATCAAGAGATTATCACCCTCTGATTCCTATGAAGAATAGTAATGGAAGTGTAAAATAACTTTCCATGAACCTTTGCCTATAGGAAGACTAAAAACCTTATCTTTTTCCCGTAAACTTTCAATTGGGAAGGATCCATCTTCAATAATCCAATGATTTTATTTCAACCATATTTGCCATAAACCTCAATACCAAGCATCTAGCCACAAAGGCTTGGCTTTTCCCTCAACCTAAGCCACAAACGTTGGTGTTCATAAAATACTCCAGAGGGAAAGGTGTTATCCAGTTTAAGTCAAATGTATCAAATAACTTTGTCCACAATATCTAAATCGCTTCATGGAAGAAATAAATTTTATGTTTTTCTCTCTTCTTCGGCATATTACACAAGCATGTAGAAGAAAAGCTCGATTAGGCATACAAATTTGCAACAATCATTAGTGTTTAATTGATTTAGAATTGTGGTCCATGCGAACACCTTCACCTTAGAGGAACCTTAGCTTCTCAAAATGCTTTGGTTAAAGGATTATGATAATGATCAGGATATTGGGCAATGTGGTCAAAGAAGGATTTGCAAGTATATGTGCCATAGGTTTCTGAAGTCCACATCCTACCATCCAACTGTTAGGATATTTGGAAAAGTTCTAACATTCAATAGGGTAGTGGTCTTAGCTGTCTCTCTATCATTTAGGTTGTGAAGAAATAGGAATTTCATGCTACAATTTTATCGGTTTGGCATACAAATTGATTGATTGGAGCACTATGGCATGAAGAGGTGTTAAATAGGCGGAGAAATTGGGTAGTTAGAGGATGGTCCCTCCTCAAATAATCTTTGCAAAATAAAACCTTCGAGTCATCTCGGATTTTATATTAGGTGAGGGGAGTCAAAGGGTGTACCCAATTGAAGATGGCTCTCCATGGACTTCTATTTTGGATGGAGTTCCCACCAACTGCATCCCATCTACTTTATTAACTCATATGAGATTTTTAATCACCATGTACCACATTGAAGGTGTTTGGGGAAAAGACCATAAACATTTAATCAATAATGATAAACCTTTCAAAGTCAAAGGGTGAAGGAGGCGAATATGCAACAAATGAAGAGGAGGTTTTTATTGGTGGAAAATAAATTGCATGATGTTGTCTGTGAAGGAAGCCACACCGAGGGAATTCGAGTGAGCAAGAATGGTCAAGGGGGCTTCTGAGTATCAATCTCATATAAGTGAGGGAGACATCGAGTGGTTGTTGGAGACTTTAGTGGACCTTAATTGGTCAAAGCAATTTTGGGGAAGAAATAAGAAGGGAGACAACACACTTTATAGGTGGCATTATGACACAACAGCAGGGGACAATTCCTGGTGTTTTGGGAGGAGAAGGGGAAGGCGGTTCACCAAAGTTTTTGGTTGGAAGGAAGAGAGGTGGTGGGATGGTGGAGGGTGATGGTGGCAGTGGTGGAGGTAGTTGGGCATAAATGGGAGCCAATTGACAAGTGTGCACAGTTGGCACATTGACAAGTGAATGAGGGGAGATCTAGTGTTGAGGAGGTGCATGAGCTGCCACGGCTCTGCTTCCCTAGGTGCCAAACAGAGCTCAGGATACTGGTGGAAGAGGTGAAGAAGGAAAGTTTTGCAGTGGTAGTTCACGGATTTGTAAAGGAGAATGACCGGGTGAGGAAGACAGGATCCATATCAAATTCGGGTTGGAAGAATTTTGAAATTCAAGTGCAAGGTGGCCAAGACAAGAGGAGGAGAATGCATTTGGAAAAGGACCAAAATTATGGAAGAAGTGGCCATTTAGAATAGCCTAGAAGCGTGACCAGGCCCGGTACAGATAGGTCCATACGAAGGTTTGTTGGAGGCCTGGAGATCATACAAGGCATGAGTTTCGGAATGTGAACAGGCTTGTGGATTGGCCCAAACAAAGATTAGTTGGAAGCCTGGGGTTCAAAAGAGGTTTGTGGATTGGTCAAGGTTTTAGGCCTAAGTGGGTTAACAAATTAAAAAGGCCCTCGTAGGCTTACATCATTGGCCGAGTCAGGAGGGGTCAGGGTTTGGAAACATGGAGATCCCTGATTCGACAACTCGTTTCGTGAGTAGTGTGCGAGGTTGGTGAAAACGACAAATCTGGGTGTCAGACAATGGGGGCCATTTTGGAGATGGTCACAAAGGAAATCGAGGAGGCCAAGGGGACGCTTATAGAAGGGTGGCGGCCCATATAGATGATGTGGCTGCAAATTGCAGTAGAGATGGGGAGAAAACGATTAATGAAGTTGAGGAACAAAGAGGGGAAATCGATTCGGAGTAAGGGGAAGAAGAGAACTCAGCCATGGTGCCAGTGGGGGAAGATAGTGGGGAAGAAAGGCTAGAAGGTGGAGAAGGAAGGCTGGTCGACAACAAGTCAGGCAAGGGTGGAGGATGAGGAGATATTTGGAGAACTTACAGAAAAAGAAAATTTCAATTGGATAATTTAAAATATTTAGAAATTTAGTTGCATGTTGGGTGTGTCATTCGACAGGTTAGAGGATCGGGTCATGGATCTCTTTATGGAAATTGAGTGGATGAGAAATGAGAAAATGGAACAGGAAAGGCAAATGATGAAGCAAACAAATAAACAAGGCGTGGAGGGTTCTTGGGAGTTATGAAGATTGCAATCAAGCATAAAGTATGATAGTGTAATGAGAGGGGAAAAGAAAGGGGAGGACACTAAAGCAAATAACTGAAACATAATAGAGAGGATTATCTCATAAAATGTATGGGGCATCAATGATACTGAGAAGAGACAACTGATCAAGGGTTGTATGAGCAGATGAAGACTGGATATTATCCGTTTGCAAGAGACAAAAATGAAAAACATAAGATAGGGTCATTTGTAGTCTCTGGAAAATGGATTGGAAGGATTTTTTCGCTATTGGTATGGTAGGTGGGATCTTGATTACGTGGAAGGAAGATATAGTTAGATGTGTTGAGTATATTAGGGGTGAATGCTTAATTTCTTGTTTGTTCGGGAATAAGAGGGGCGGGGAATGTTGGGCTTTTACGAGAATTTACAATAAGAGTGAAGGAAGTGAAAGAGCCTCGTTGTGGAGAGATTTGGATAAATGCAAGCGGAAGTGGAGTCACCCATGGGTTGTGTGTGTGGGGATTTCAACATGATGCTAAGTAGACATGAAAGAGCAGGATCTCAGATTTCAAGTATTTGCATGAAAGAATTCAAGGAAGTTATGGAGAGACTAGAATTAGTAGATCTATCTCTAACAGGAGGAAAGTGGACATGGTTCAATTAGAGGGCTAATCCGGTGTGCTCTCGTATTGTTAGATCTCTAGTGTCCAACTTATTTCATCTTTAAATTGTAGGTACTTGTCAAAGCATTTCCAGAGGGTAATCTCCAACCATTTTCCTATTAGTTTAGAGTATGTCGGGATCAAGTTGGGCCCATCCCCTTTTAGATTTGACAATAGATGGTTGAGTGTGAACAACTTGAATGAAAAGATAGAGGATTGGTGGAAGAGTAATGAGATTAGTGGAAAGACTAGCTTCAGAGGCACGAAAGTTAAAGATGATTTAATTTGCAATAAAGGAATTGTACAAAGAGGAAGAGCAGAAAAAGAGTATGGATACACAAGCTTTATATAGGATTTAGTGGCTATGGATGAAATGGAAGCAGAAGAGGAATTGTCACCTAAAGATATCGCTAGAAAGGAACAACTAAAAGTAGCATTGGTGATCAGATTGCAGAGAGAGGAAGCAGATTGGAGGCAAAAATCGAGAGCAAAATGGATTAAAGAAGGGGATCGCAATATGGGATTCTTTCATTGTATGACTAGTCACTATAGAAGATGGAACTATCTGGAGACCATGGACATTGAGGAAAGGGAAGTGCAGAGCAATGAGGATTTGAGATGAGGAGTTGAGAAGTATTTCAAATATTTGTATTGTGAAGGATTTGAGTTTGAGACCTAGAGTAGATAGTATCAGTTTCAGCATGTTGGATGAGATGAGTAGAAAGTCTATTGAAAAGAAATTTTTTGAGGAGGAAGTTTATGAGAGTCTTATGCAATGCAACAAGGATAAAGCTCCTTACCCATATGGTTTTAATATGAATTTCCTGCTGAAATTTTGGTATCTATCCAAGGATGATATCATGGAACTTTTCAAGAAACTTCATGAGGCGGGTGCATTTGTAAATTATCTCAATTCTAAATTTTTGGTCCTTATTGCTAAGGTGGAGGGGGCGACAAGCATTAAGGAATATTGGCCTATAAGCTTGATGAATTGTGTTTACAAACTTATAGCAAAAGTTCTTGCAAGAAGAATGACTAGTCTTAAATAAAGTGATTGGGGAGAACCAATATGTGTTTGTGGAAGGAAAGCTTATCATGGATGCGGTCTTGATTGTTAATAAGACGGTGGATGAACAATTATACAAGAGGAGTGATTGAGTGTTATGCAAATTGGACATGGAGAAGACATATGATCACATGAATTAAGTTCCATTAGTTAAGCAAGAATGGGTTTTGAAATTAAGTGGCGGCACTGGATCAATGCTTGCATTACTATAACATTTTTTGCAGTTACGGTAGATGGTGGTCCATTGGCTTTCTGCAAAACATCAAGAGGCATTAGGCAAGGAGATTCATTATCTTCCTTATTGTTCATAATTGTTATGGAAGCACTAAACAAGTTGTTAGGGAGCTGAGTTTGTTTAGAGGGATCCAGGTGGGAGAAGGAGAGGCGGATGTGGAAATAGCACACTTATTTTCGTAGATGAGACCTTGTTATTTTTCCAATTGGATGAGAGGTCTCTACTACATCTAACATGCATTCTATTTTGCTTTCAACATGTGCTCGGCCTCAACATCAATCTTGCAAAATCTGAGATGGTGTGATTGTGAAGTGGAAGCAGTACTAGAAGACTAGCAAGGACCTTGGGTTGTAAAATTGTCAATTTTTTGATCAAATACTTTGGTATGTCGCTAGATGTTAACTAGAAATTCATGAGGATATGAGATCTTGTTTTTGCCAAATTTGAGAGAAGACTTGCAGGGTGGAAGAGAACTTACTCTGTAAAAGTGGTTGTTTAACACTCATTAAAAGTACACTAGTTAATCTTTCTATATATTATATGTCTCTTCTAACTATTTTGAAGAGTGTCAACAAGTTGGAATCAATATAGAGCAGATTCCTATGGGGTGATTTGATGGAGAAAAGTGGCTTGGGACACGATTAACTAAATTAGGGCGGATTAGGAGTGAGATTTATCTTTGAGATGAACTAAGCTCTTCAAGTGAAATGGATATGGCTATTTCATGGAGGAGAATTATGGAGGCGGAGTTTGGCACAATGGATAGAGGGAGGTTTCAAGAGAATCAACGAGACTAAATGGGACAAGGTTTTGGGAGAGGATCTGCACAAGGAAGGAGAAATTTCAAGAGTGCCTTAAGTGAAGAGTGGAGATGGGGAAAGAATTAACTTCTGGTCTGATATCTGGATGGATGAAGGGGCTATGGCAACGGGTTCCCGAGGATTACTATAGCACGAAATAATGACATTTCTGTGAAAGAGATGTTTGCCGAAGGAGAGGGTTGGAAAGAGTATTGTGTAATCTTAATGATTGGGAGATAGACGAATATGAATCATTGCTAAGTGCTTTGAATTCAATTGCTTAATGAGGATTAGGACCAACCTATATGGATTCTCAATTCAACAGGACAATTCATAATAGGGGTTTTTTATAAATTCTTGACCAAGAAGAGCCAAATGAAGTAAGTTTCCCGTTTAAACAAATTTGGAGACTTAATGCACCTCTAAGGATGACATTTTTCACTTAAGAAGCAGCTCATGAGAGCATCTTGACTATTAATAAGCTTAAGAGAAGAGAGAAGATTATGGTGAACTGATGTTGTTTATGTAAGAGAGAAGAAGAAATATGTGATCAGCTCCTCCTTTGGTATTTCATTGCATACAGTTTATGTTATATGGTTTTTGGGATTCTGGGGTACAATTAGATCATGGCGGGAACAGTGAATGAAGATATTTGGACGTGGAAGTATATAACGAGACGAAAAAAGTATTTGGGGCTCATTCCACTGGCTATCTTTTAGGTTGTCTAGAAGGAAAAGAATAGGAGAATTTTTGAGTGAATGGAGGAGAGTATTGATAAAATTAGAGAGACATAGTTCTAGTCTCTTGGAGTGTTGATAATGAAAGAATATTTGTATTCCAAAGAGAATCTAGGTGACTAATTAATATACTAATTGATGTGTAAATTTTTTTTGTACTCGAGTTGTGCACCCCCATACATTATAATTTTTATTTCAAATAGAAAATTCTATTAAGGTCCAGTTGCCCGAACCTTTGAAAACTTTAGATTGATAATAGACCTCTCAGTTAACTAAGTGATCTTTAATCTCCCCTCTTGGCATGCCCATAGGAATTTCCTTATCACTCCCTTTAATCTCGTAGCTACCTCACTAGTCTTTAGAACAAGGACAAGTAGTAGAGGATACTAGATGAACATCCTTGAATGAGTATGACTTTCTCCCAAAAAAGCTCCTCTTCCCAACTCTCTTGCCTCCGAGTCACCTTATCAAGCACCCATCCAAAATAGTTTACTTCTAGGGTTGCCTCCTAATGGGGCACTTAAGTAGGTATTTGGCCAAACTAGTTTTGAACATCTAATTGCCTCAACCTCGTTGCTTGCAATTTTGTCTACCATGTTTATGCTTATTGATCCACTCTTGGTTAGATTTCTATGAAATGCTCTTGAACACTTGCACAAATGTGAGCAAATCGGTGCTCGATCTATTGTAATGGGACTAGTGTGAAATCATATTATTTGCAATTGGAGTGGAACACCTCTATTCTTATTATTTCCAACAACAAATCCTTATACCATCCTTTTTTTCCTTATCTCATAGCCAACATTCACGTCAACTTATCTACTATCATGGTAAAAAGAAACAACAAGAGAGGATTCTTGTGTCTTATACCCTATAAACCAACAAACCACTTTTGAGGCTTTCCCTTGAGTAAAGTGGCGAAAGAACCAAACGACAAACATCCCTATATCCAACATTGTCATCTATCAACAAATCTTTTTCTACCAATCACTTTCTCCAGAAAGCCCCAATTCACTCCATATGCCTGTTTAAAATCTAGTTTCAGGACTAATCTTCCTTACTTTTGCCTATGCATATGTTCCATCACCTCATCTAGTACAAGAGAGGCATCCAGGATTTGCCGACCTCCCATGGAAGGGCTTTGATAATGTGAAGTTGTATCTTTCAAAACCTCACTAAGTCTTGGGGACAATACTTTGGTAATGATCTTATAGATACTTCTTAGTAGCCAAAAATAATGGGATAGTACTTTGATATCCTTTTTTATTTGCTTTCTTGGGTACGAGGTGATAAAGGTTGAATCCATTCCTGTACATATTTTCTCATTTAGAGAAAATTCTTGGAAAATCTTCATCAAATCTTCCTTTATGATGTCTCAACATGATTGGAAAAACGCAATAGTAAACCCATCATATCGGGGACTTTGTGCGCATCCAATGTCCAAAATGGTTTTCTAATCTCCTCCACTTGGAACGGACTCTCCAAACACTCCATTTGGGGTTCACTAATTGGTGCAGAATCAATTCTCTTTGAAAAAGCCTCGAATCCTTATCTTCAGTATATAGTTGCGATAAAATTGACAATTTCGCTTCCAGTGACTCCCTCTTCTATCTTTAGGACACCTTCTTCCAATTCCAATTCCTTAGTTTCACATCTCTTTCTCCACCTATTTACTACCTTGTGATACATCCTAGTGTTCACAACTCCTTCGATAACCCACTTGATCCTAAGCTTAAAGTTTTTACTAAGGGGTCACTTGCTTTATTCTAGCAATGATCTTAGGGACCTTATAGGCATTTTGATACGTATGTAAAGATCGTTTGCAGATTGCACCATCTTGATACTATTGATTATGTTTAATCTTTTATTTTTTTTCTGAAAAACCCACATAATTCTCACCTTCTGCCTCCATTTTCACTTCTGTTGTGACATCACTATGTCGAGCTCATTTTTTAGATTTGACTGCCTTCTTACTTGGACTTCAGATAAGTTAATCTCCGATGCCAACTTTTTCCACTTTTGAAGTCTTTATCTTTTTCATGTTTGTGTTGAGAAAAAAGAAATTTTGCCGAAAATGAATGAGATAAAGAGGGAAATTTGGCATATAATATTGTCACTCTTGATGATTTAAAGTGTTGGTCTGCTGTACGTCTATGACCTCCCTTCTTCGTTTCATAATGTTTAACTATATTGTTTCTGCATGCCATGGTCTCAGATATGTCGCCGGTTGAAAGATGCTCAGATAGTTGAAGAGTTTGATGCTGTTGTGAATGAGAAGGTGAATGAAGGAACATTTTCTTCTGATTATGTTTTTGGTTGACATTGTGATTTATTCCTTATTCCAAAGTATTCATTTTATATATAAATACGGAAAGGCGAAGAGGGTGATTTTAACTTTTTGAAGAACAAAAAGTGTTGAGGTGTGGTTCATATTCAAAGAGATGTTTATTCAGAAGAAGTCCCTAAAATGATGATGTTTTGTCATCAGTCATCTTGTCTTGGCATTATGGTATTTCTAGGCCTAAGGAGGTTTTCGGTTGTTAGGGTATGCTTGTTCTTTGGTTTTCTTTTCTTTGACTATATAAAGGAAAATTCCTAACTTAAGATACAGTTTCTAGTGGTAGAAAATTTTTGCAGGTGTTTTTGTGGAGTCAGCACATGTTAACTATGTTTCACTTTAATCCATGTGTTGTACAGGTATGTTTTTACAAAAAAGAATAAGGATTGTTTGGTTATTTGAAAAAGCTGCCCAATCTTTGGTTATGTGCGGACTCATTATATCTAATTTGCAAGTTGGTAATAGAATTTATATGTTTGTCTTCCTGGTGATGAAGCTTATGCACTATATCATAGTTACTTTGCTTTCTTTGGTGAGAGCATTTAATATCTTGTGGCAACTTAGTAACTGGGTATTTTTTTAATTCGATTTATATTCTCATCAGTATACCTGTTTTGTCGAATTCTGTTTGTTTGGTACTGAGAGTTTTATGTTGTCATGGCTTGATACATTTCTATCTTTCTGCAGGTTGAGCGTTGCCTCCGTTTGTTGAAGAAGTTTTCTCCAAAGGATTTTGAGCTTACTGCCATTGGATCTGGGGATAATCTGGATACAGAAAAACAATTGAAATTCGGAAGGACATTTAGAAGAACTGAGCAGCTGGTAGAGCTTCCAATAGAGCACCAGATTCATGATATGGTTGATGCTGAAGGATCTGAGGGATTGGCTGTCATGGAGGTACAAACATTTCTTCTGTTGATATGTTTCTAAGAGCCGCAAACCTAGTTCTTCACATCATCCCGTTTCCAGATCTGAATTCCAGGACCATAACAATAATGGATCAAAAATTGTGGTTTTATTTGTTAAAGAGTGTTATGACCCTTTGGTAAAAACATGAGCTGTGTTTTAAGTCCAGATCTTTTTTCTGGGTGTCCTTTTTTTATGACTAGCTCCTATGTATATACTTAATTTTTGTTCAACCTTAAGTTTATGACTCAGAATTACTGAAGTTCAAATGTGCCATGAGATATGCCTGGTGGTAATTCTGATGATTACTGTTAGACAACGAAACTGAAAGACTGGGAAGGAAAAACTGAATGTTTGGTGTTTACTAGGAGGTTCCCAATAAGTATGTAAATATTTGAAGTTTTGAAAACTGTGTAGCAGATGGAAAGAGAAAACTTTCATGGTGTAGTCTTAGCTTTCTCTATTTCAAAAGTAGTCTTAGCTTTCTCAGGTTGGGACACTGGATGCGTCCAACACAAACATGCATGCGCAATGGTGTATAGGCATATTTCTGTAACTCATTTTTGCATGAATTATTGAGAGTGCATGACTGGGGTATTTTTGGCTATATGTTCAGATTTTACTATAAGTGAAAATCTGCAATTGGACCCTCTTTAATCCTGCTCAAGCCGGGTTATGTGAAATAGATAACACTAGCATGATCCTGTTGGGCTTTGTTGTTGAGTGTTCATCTATAAGACTGGCTTTGCTGTACTCCCAACTATTTATACTGTCATCACTTGCATTTGCTTTGAGCAGGTTTGTGAGAGGCTTGGAATTGATAAGAAAAGGAACTATTCTCGGCTTTGCAGCATGTTCTCTAGATTTGGGATGCATCTACAGGCAGAAAGCCACAGAAAGACCACTGCATTTCGAGTTTGGACGTCTGGGAACTCTAATCCTGAACTGTCTAATGCTTTTCATAATAAATCACAAGATGTCAATGTTGAGAATAATAGTCCTAATATTGATATGGACTACCTAGATGTTGTGGAGGGACCGACTTCAGTCTTTGTCAACCATGATTATTCAACTTCAGGGTGTCATTTATCTGCACCTGGAAAAGTGAATGATGGGGAATTAGATGTTGAAAATTCTCATAGTTCCAACCAAGATGGTAAAACGGAATGTTTGCCTTCTCAAAACCTGCAAGAATCACTGCATGAAGCAAATGAGACAGATCCCGATGCAGATCTTGATGTAATGAAGTCAGTGATGGAAAATGTCGCTCCAACAGAAACCAAGTCTCCTGCTATATTGAAGCCACCTAATTCCAGAGCACATCACCCTTATCTGTTGACTGCTGATAATGCTCGGAGGGAGCAGAGAATTCTTCAATGGTTACAGGTATTTGAGCTAATCCACATCTTTGAAGGCTTCTAATCTGGTGCATTGTCATTGAACTGTCTTCTCAATACTTAAAAAATGACGGTTTCAAATTTCTTGTGCAGGATGAGAAGTTCATTTTGAGAATTGAGCTATATCGACGGCTTTTAAGTCTTGAAAAGGATAAGAGCACAAAAATGGATAGGAAGACCATTGACCGGATACTAAGCAAGCTTCAGGAGCAAGGACTCTGCAGACGCATGGTCATCAATGTCCCAGTTGTAACAAATTGTGGTCGTAACCGTGGCACTTTGGTGGTCCTGCACCCCTCTGTTCAAAGCTTGACTCCAGAAATACTTGGTGAAATTCATGATAGACTGAGGTCTGTTGAAATCCAAAGTCATGGCCAGGCTTCTACTAGATGGAAGAATAATGAATCGGTTCCTGTATTGAATGATGTGCAGAGAACTCAGAATCATGTTGGTTCAGATTTCAGGGCTACTAGATCAGAAGCCATGCGCGCCAATGGATTTGTGCTGGCAAAAATGGTTAGAGCAAAATTACTGCATGGTTTTCTCTGGGATTACTTGAGTGCCACACCTGGTTGGGATAATGCTTTATCATCTAGGAATCATCACAGAAGTTACCAATTGTTTTCTCTAGAAGCTGCTGTCAAAGCAATTCCACTTGAACTGTTCTTGCAAGTTGCAGGTTCTACTCAGACATTTGATGATATGATTGAGAAATGTAAGAAGGGTTTGCGTCTTTCTGATCTTCCTGCTGAAGAGTACAAACTTCTTATGGATACTCTGGCAACTGGCAGATTATCACTGGTAATTGACATGTTACGGCGATTGAAGGTAAGTTAACTTTATTTTATTTGAATAACTTGAGTTTTATAGGTGTGATTTGTGATTCCAATGTGACGGCCACTGTGTCTGTTTGAACTTGGTGGCCACTGCCATTTTTTCTTAAAGACCATGCAGGTTTATTGTGCGGAGATCGAACAGCTAGATTGGATCATTGCAAATTGTAGGGTCAAATGAAGTGACATTTTCTAATGGAATGCAAGCTCCACTTGACTCCATATTTACTACTAAAAGTTTCAGATGTGAATTAACCATTTGCATATTGATGACTTTTATGTCAAACATAATTTAACTAATCTGGTTCTATTTGAATTATTTATGCTGAAGAGTGTAACCTGTTTATTTTGTCTATAAACACAGGTTATTAACATGCGTAGTTTATAAAAGTTAACAGCAAGACAACTTGAAAAAGTATAGATGGGAATGATATTGGATTTTTACGAGTTACACTTATTTGACATTTAGTTGCATTTTCAACTTTGGATTTGAAATTTTAATTATGTCAAGCTCATGTGAATTGTGAAGTGCTTTTTTCAAAAAGTTCAACTCAAGTTGTATTATGATTGGATATATTGACTGCTTGAGTTATTTGAGTTGACCTATCATGCTTGAGGATTAGTTTTTCTTCGTATAGGCTGTGATTACTACTAATGCACTTTAGAACTCTATTTTGTTACACATTGATATTATCTGTGTAATGGTCAGTTATATAATGTAGTTGATTCGGCTAGTAAGTGATGGACATGTTGATGAGGGAGATGAGGGCCAACAGACCAATTTGACTCATGCTTTGGAGCTTATGCCTTACATAGAAGAACCACTTTCGATAGTTGTAACATCCAATATGATATCTCTTGATCTTCGTCCACGGATCAGGCACGATTTTATCTTGTCTAATAAAGAAGCTGTTGATGAATATTGGCAAACTTTAGAGTACTGTTATGCTGCTACTGATCCTAGGGCTGCAATACAAGCATTCCCTGGATCTGCTGTTCATGAGGTATGTCCATGATGATTTATTTTCTCGGTCAAACTTAATATACATGATGTCATTTACAAGAAGAGACCTTGATAGTTGCGTGGTGTAATTCAATATTTATGTGGCATCAGGTCCTTTGCTATGTAAATTGTGCCTTATCTTTATTTGGATAAATATTACCTGTTTTATCAAGTACAAGGGACCATCTGCCTCAAAGTTAGTTCTTACAGGTTTTTCTTTATCGGTCATGGGCCTCAGTTCGAGTAATGACAGCTGATCAGCGTGCTGAGCTCTTAAAGCGTATATTTAATGACAATAAAAATCAGAAGCTTCCATTTAGAGAGTGTGAGAAGATTGCAAAAGATCTTAATCTGACCTTAGAGCAGGTACAATTATGTTATGGTATGCATAAAATTATTCATTTTCCATATGGCAGAAACAGCTCGTACTGCAATCAGTTTCATGCTGCAGTATATAAACTTATTTTGACTGTATTACAGGCTTGATTTCAATATTGATCACTTTACTGTAAAAAGAATTTCAGGTTCTTTATCCTACTTTGGAGCACCGAATCGTAGAGAGGAAATCTTCTCTAAACTTAATGGAGTTTGTTATTTTGCTTTACTGAATTAATCGAACAGAACCCTTCAGATTTGAGATTTTAGTTACATACTTGTCCGTTTTGGTTTCATTTAGCACTTATTGAAAAATCAAGTATTGGTTTTGGCTACCGGTTAGTAAATTTGAAAATCAGTTAACCAAAATAATTGATAGTTAGTATTTTCAAATTTCCATCATATTTTAGCTCATTGTATTTTACGTAATAGAAATTATAGGTGAAGAACTTATAATACTATATTCAAATTAATATACTACATGTATATGTATTTAATGTTATTCCACAATGTAGTGAGGTTGTGTGATAGTTATATGCTGAAGTAGAATATTTGAAATGAATTAATGTCTGTTTGAATATTATTTTGTTTGTCACTTATAATTGTAATTGTCGTTTAACATTTTATGAATGACTTAAAATTGAAATATATATTAAAGTATCATTCTAAAGCTCAAAATAAACTGTGAACAACTAAAATTCAAATTTAAATTGACAAAAGAACTCATGAAAAATTGGTTGATAAAAATATAGGTGTTATAAATTGGTTCAGTTTTTGATCATCTTAAATGGGTAACTGAAAATTCCAGTTCAGTTTTCAGTTATCTTAAATGGGTTATTCCAAGTCCAAGTCCAATTTCAGTTTTTAGTTATTTAAAATGTTATGAAATTACTGGTTCATCGTCAAGACTGAACTTTAGTCTGGTTAACTGACTGGGTTGTTGCGTTATCTATAGCCAACTTCATTTTTTTTAAAACCTGTGATCACTTTTGCTGCTTCCTTTGGACATGGTGCTTTTCTTTTTCAAGAAATTCTTGATGATAGAAAAAAAAATTTTTGATGTGGTATCGGGGGACGTGGGGAGGTGAAACATGCGATATACTCCATCTCAGTGAGAATAGAGTCAAAAAATAGATTATGTTTTTATCTTTTTGGATTGTTTCAGCAACACCAGTATTGGTGGTTTCGGGTTAAGGTAAAGGTCAGACCACTGTGGCAGAGAGCTCCGTTTGCTAGTCTCTGAACTATCTGGATAGAAAGGAATTGGCTAGTTTTTTACTACAGATCTTTGCAGGAAAATTTTATTTTGAAGAAGATAACCTTCTTGGCTTCTCTTTGGGCCAAGGCTCATAAGCAATGTTCTGACATTGCCTCACTGTCCTTTATAGGAACTGGGATGCTATAGTTACGTGATTTGCTAGCTCTTCGATGCTTTCTTTCTCTTTTTCTTTTGTTATTCTTGTATTAGTTTCTATCTGCGGATTCTTTCTGTAATGCTTTTTCTCCCTATATTAATTTTATTTCTTTTTCTATCAAAAGAAAATATTTTTATCTTTTTAGTTTGGAGATTAGGTTGTTCTTAAGATGTCATTGTGAAGCCTTTAGGTTATAGAGGTCATCTTATGGATGATAGTTCATTTAGGGAGAGGATTAGATCTTGTCTCCCAGGCTGGACAGGATGTATAAAGTTTATCCTAGAATTGGAGGAGAAGAACGAAGGTTAGACTAGGAGTTAGTGTTTCCTGAAAGCTCTGAGGCTTATGGCTGGTGATAGGAAAAACCAGAGAAAATTTGGTCTTCTTTGTCTGATTTCATTGTACAAGAACCTCTCGGTAGATCCATGTCTTTGGAATGCCACTATTGATATCAGAGCCATCTTTTATGGGTGAGTCACGTTCTTCTCTACAATTTGAGTCTTTCCTTGAGTGCTATCATGAGGACAATGCACAAGACCATAGGGAGAGGGTGCAATTCACCAAACAAGAAGTTCTTGCCAACCACATTGAGGAGTTGTATAGGGAACTATCTATTGCTGAACCAGTAGAGCATGCAGAGGGAGAGCAAAGGCAATGTTGGCAAGGGGAAACACGACCGAAGAGAACGGGGGATAGTGACTGAGAATAAGTGGCTGTCTTTTTTCAAAATATTCTAAATTGAACTTCTCTCATTATGGCGGATGGAATGCCTTTGGATTGGCCGAATCAATCTGATTATGTTTTTAAGCACTAGTGATCAGCCAAATACACTCTGAAGAAAGATCAAGCCTGGTATCCTCTAACTATGGAAGCAAAGTTCAAAAATGCGGATCAAACGTTGGTTTAGCATTATCTTATCAGTATTGTTTAACATCAAGGGGGAAAGGTTGTTGTTGGTTCAGACATTTGTATAGGCCAATTAGACCTCGATTTAGATCTTTCCTTTGTGTAGAATTATGATATCTCTCTGGGTTGTATAACCCATGTTGGTACATAGGGAGAGATGACATATTTAGTTATCCATAGAAGAAGTGGGGAGGGATCAGGTCACGACATCGATTAGGAATTTCAATGACTTCAGTTAGGACTATGAGTTCAGAATTTTGTCCCTCACAAAAGCACAATATACATTGTCCATGGATAGGAGAGAAACATCTTCATCACATTTTGACTGATTCTCGATCTTTATGTGCTTGGGGAATACTTTTCAAAGTTTGTTGCAGGAGGTTCTTCCATATCTAGTAGCGAATTGTTTTCCCTTCTTGAATCCAGGATGTCAGTTTGTTGCAGGAGGTTCTCATCACTCTAACACGATTTTTCTATGCATAGTGAGGGAGTGGTGGCAGGTAGGAGAGGGGAGGGATGGAAAGACTATACATTTATGAAAAAAACTATAAAAGATGAGGGAGAACTGAAAATATGGAACAAAGAGTTACCTCCGAACTTAGGTTTTCTTTTCTGGTCTTTGTCTGTCACAAGTCTGTTTGCGTGTTATCATCCAAAAATTGTAATTAAAAATGTACTTAAGCATGACTTGGTAATTCTTTCCTGTTTTCCTTCTCCTTCTTAGCCCTTTTAAGTGAAACTCTTTTGGTGCTTCTTCCAGGTGCTCCGGGTGTATTATGATAAGCAACAAAAACGTCTTAAACGACTTCAGGGTGTTCAAAAAGCCACAAAAGAGTATAAAATGGTTGGAGATAATGATTCTTCGCCTTCGCCTGTTCAGAAAAGAAAGAGATCCAGAAAAGCTAAATCGGTAAAATCTTCAGGAGTTGATACTGAATCTAGGCAGTTGAGCAAGCAGAAAGTTGATACCACTGTGGAAGAAATCAGGGGAGAACAGATGCACAACTCAGCTTCTTCAAAAGAGCATGATCAAACAAATGACCATCAAGAAACTGTGCAAGAACCAAATGGAGAGGAAGGTGGCTGTTATTCTTTAATTAATCAGTCTGCCTTCCCAAAGATGAACCCAACACGTCAGAGAAGGTTTTCTTGGACAGATGAAGCAGATAGGTAAAGTATCTATCTCTAGACATATGGACAATCTATTGAAAACATACATGTCTAGTGCAGGTAAGAATAAAGTGAAAAGGGGATTGTGACTTTGTCAATGTTTATGTGATATGTTCATTCATAGATGTTGGCTAGAGTGATGAGAGTATTATGATCCCCATGCCATTTAGATAAAAGGTGAATATGTCATGATGATATAAAATAATTCCTGAAAGATAAAGTTACCTGACCAGAGATTTCATTTAAGGACAACTTCGTATCATTGTCTAGAACATTTACATTATGCTGTTTGTGGATTACCTATCTGGTTTTAGTGGGGATGTATATATTCTTTAAAGAAGAGAAACTAGTAGTTTATCTTTGGTTCAGTTATGAGTTTATTTTTTATTTTCTGTATTTTAACACAGACATCTCCCTTTCAGGCAATTGGTGATACAATACGTGAGACACCGTGTGGCTCTTGGGGCAAAGTTCCAGCGTGTAGATTGGGCTTCACTTTCTGAGCTTCCAGCATCTCCTAATGTTTGTAGGCGTAGGATGTCATCCTTAAAGAGAAATATTAGATTTCGCAAAGCTGTCATGAGTCTTTGCAATATGCTTAGCTGGAGATATGCAAGGCACCTTGAGAAAAACCAGAAAAGGTTGTTAAATAATGATGATTGCACAATGCTTATTCGACCTTCACACATGGATCCTTCCAGCATGAATATATCCAAAGATGTTGGACTTGCTGAAAGCAGTGGTCTTCAGGAAGAGCAATGGGATGATTTGGATGACAAAGATATAAAGAGAGCCTTGGAGGATATTCTTCAGCTCAAGCGGATGACTAAATTGGAGGCCTCCAAGAGGGTTGGACTCAACTCGGAGGAGTGGTCAAATATAAACGTGAATGCTGATGAATATGTACCATCCTGATCTGCTTTAGTTTTCTCTATTGTTTACTTTTTCACCCGCACATGCACACACATGTTTTTTTACTGAATACTTGGATTTTCTAGAGCCTTCTCTGCTTCCTGCCTCTGAATTTCAATCATCTGCATATATAACAATGTGTCTGCATGCACACGTAAGCATGGTACTGCCAACAATTGTAGATAATTATCACATTGTTTAGTGCTTAGGATGCTGCGTGGCTGAGATATTTCCTATTTCTTTACATTGTGGAATCTCCAGGAACCTGAAATGGTTTCACCAACTACTAGTGAGGATAAACAGAACCTGTCCGAGCAAGAACAGAAAGATTCTGCTCCCAGATCAAGATGTCACCGTCTTCGACAAAGGTTTATTAAACTTTTGAGTGAGGAAATTAGCATTAATAGAAGAGTCCATGAATCTTTGGCTATTTCCAATGCCGTAGAATTATTGAAGCTTGTATTCTTGAGCACCTCTACAGCACAACATGTTCCAAATCTGCTCGCAGAAACTTTACGACGGTATTCGGAACGTGATCTTTTTGCAGCCTATAGCTACCTCAGGGAGAAAAAAATTATGGTAACCTACTTTTTCTTATCTTTTTCTTCTTTTCAGTTTAATGTCAATTGGATGTGTAGCATGCTACTTGTTCAAGGCAGTCTTCTGGTATAGGGGGAATAAGGATGCTACCAACATCGTCACTATCTGACTATATGAAGCAAACTTTTGAAGTTCTGGGTTGTTCGTGTTGTCTGTACATGGTTCTTTTTCTCATTGAGGTCCATGTAGGCAACAAACAGTTAATTGTGGTTGCTTGAAGATAATGCTTTAAATAGCATCCTTTTGTTTATATAACTTTTGTCCGGTATATCTTTTATATGTTTGAAAATTTCAAATTCTGAACATTCTGCACCATTTGGCAGATTGGTGGAACTGGTGGCCAGCCTTTTGTACTTTCTCAACAGTTCTTGCATAATGTTTCTAAGTCTCCTTTTCCGGTTAATGCTGGAAAGAGAGCTTCCAAATTTTCCAGTTGGCTACATGAAAGAGAACAAGAGATGATGGCAGTGGGGATCAATCTTCATGCAGACTTGCAATGTGGAGACATTTTGAGTTTGTTTTCTTTGGTTTCTGCTGGTGAACTGTCAGTTTCTCCATCCTTGCCAGAGGAAGGCATTGGAGAGGCTGAAGACATGAGAAGTCTGAAGCGCAGAAATGAGGACACTGAATGTAATGCTGATAAGGCTAAGAAATTGAAGTTTAAAACAGATAGTGAACTTCTTTCTCGCAGGGGAAAAGGTTTTCCTGGTATAGTGGTATCTATTCATCGAGTTAATCTTGCAACAACTAAGGCTTTGGAGTTGTTCAAGGATGATGAGGCTTATACTGGTGAACTTCATTGGAGTGATGGATTGAACAGTACTCTAGGTCAGGAACTTAGTAGCAGTTCCCCTCAGTCTGACTATATGAAGCAAATCCTTGATGGAGGCAGCATTTTCTCCAAATCAGAAATCTCAGGTGAGTCAACTTGGGATGCCATGGCAACATATGCCGAAAAGTTAATATCTAAACCTTCTGATGAAGTATGGACGAGCTGTATCAGACCAGAGGTCTTTAAGACTATTTTTGTTGCCATTCAGAAGGCTGGTGACCAAGGTCTGAGCATGGATGAAGTTTCTCATGCTGCCTGTCTGCATGGTATAAATGTCTTCTTTTTTCCATTTAAATTTTTAATCAATGTGACATTTTCAAAATTTATGGAGAGAATGGTAACTATTTACAATTGTAATATATTTGTTCTTACAGGGAAAATGGCACTTGAACGTATAATTGATGTGCTTCAAGCATTTGGACGAGTTCTAAAGGTTGGTTTTTGTGGAATTTAGAGAGAAACCAAATTTCTTGTATATTGAGGAAGAATATATACATGGATATGCATAGCTATTAGAATATATATATATATATATATATATAGCAAATCAAATTTCCATGTCAATGGGATTCCTTGACAAGTACCCCTTATTTTTAGGAAGATTAATGTCTTAATATTGAGCTAGAAGATTTAGAGATTTTCTAACACTCCCTCTCAACCTAGTGAATGTGCATTTTTAATTCCCAACTTGGTGAGTAGTCCTTAGAGCAACTTAGTCCTTTAGTCCTTTTGTCAGCACATTTGCAAGTTGACTATTAATTGAGACGTACAGAGTACAGATCAATTTGCTGTCCAACTTTTCCTTTATGAAAATGTCTATCTATTTTAGTGTGTCGCGTTATGTCATAGTGCACATGATTGTAAGCAATGTTAATGGCAGATTGTCGCAAAATAATTTCATTGACTCTTTCATTTGATTCTTAAATCTTCCAAAATTATCTTGAGCAATAATAATTCACACACTCCCTATGCTGTTGCCCTGGATTCTGCCTATATACTAGCAATCACATTCTGCTTCTTACTCACTCTAGGTTACAAGATTTCTCCTAAGAAAACTAGAACAGCTCGAAGTAGACCACCTTATCAATTGGGAAGCCTGGACAATCTGCATTGATGAATGCCTTAAGGACTAATCAGTGTTCCTTTTGTATAGCATTACTTTGCCCGTATTTTTTTTTTTTTAAAGTAAAAAGTGTAATGTATGTATTGCTTATGAAGACCAAGGGGGTTGCAAAACCCATTTATAAAAAGAATTTACAATTTTTGCATATTAATTCCATCACCGAAATTCTCAATGGAATACAAATGTTGTTTCATTATCAACACGCCAAAGTATTGGAACCGTCTCTCTCTAATTCTATCAATACCCTCTTTCATTCCCTCAAAAATCTTTCTATTCCTCTCATTCCACACAACCCAAAGAATAGCATAAGAATGAGGCCCAAAAAGTTCTTCTGACCCACAATACCCTTCCATACCCAAATTTCATTCTCAACCATGTCCGCCGACGCTTAGTTGTACTCTAAGATCCCAAAAGCCATAGACCATAAGCTGTATGCAATAGGACACTGAAGAAGAATATGATCATAGGTCTTTGCCGCATTCTTGCATAGACAGTACCAGTTCACCATAGTCTTCCCACATCTCATAAGTTTGTCTATGGTCAGATGCTTCCACGAGCTGCTTCCCAAGCGAAAAAAACAACTTTTTGCGATGCATTTAGTCTCCATATCTGTCTAAATGGAACATTTTCTTCATTATCCTCTCTCTTGGTTAAATGTTTGTAGAACGATCCCACAGTGAAATGTCCTGTACGACCTAGAGTCCATAAAGGTTCATCTTGATCCTCATTGAGTGAAATTGAAGATAAAACGTTTTGTAATTATTCATATTCTTCAATCTCCCGATCATTGAGATTACGGATCACATGCACACGTCATTCCCTCCTATCCTCTCCCTTATTGCACACCTCCCTAATGGATTTGTCTTTGTCACGTGCTATAGCGAAAATCTGTGGGAATTTCACTCTCAAAGATTCATCATCAATCCAAATGTTGGCCCAGAAGCACACTCTCTCTCCATCACCCATTCTGCATTTAAGGCACTCCTGAAAATTCCTTTGCCAGTATTGGATTTCAAGTAATGTAGTATCTTGTATACTGCGTGAAGGCTCAGGCCATGTATGAATCGGCTAGCCTGGTATATCCTGTTTACAGCTAGATCTTCATTTGTCTCTTAAAGCTTTTTATTTTTCTCAATTTTGGAGAAAATTTTACGCTGGTTTTTATAAAATAAAGACTCCTTTCTTCGAATAAGTTACTTCAATTCCTAGAAAGTACTTCAATCTTTCAGGTTCTTTTATATTGAATTCTCTGAATGGGCATCTTCTTATTGACTTTTTTTTTCTATTTCTCATCACTTTTTGTCATAATTATTTCATCTACATATGCTAAGAGAGTTCGTGACTCTCCTTTATTTTAGTGTTTTGTAAAGAAAGTATGATCTCTCTGGCTTTGTCTCTACCCAGTAACAAGCATTAATTTGGCAAATCTTCCAAACCAAGCCTTTAGTGATTGCTTTGGACCATATAATATAGATTTTTTTAAACTTGCTCACTATATTATTTTTAATTTTGTTTGAACCCAGAGGGGTATCTGTGCATATCTCTTCCTCCAAATTGCCCAAGACAAAAGTATTCTTTTACTTCGAACTGCTACACCCAATCAAAGTTAGCTGCATAGGAATAAAACTCTTACCATGTTTCTTCTATGGAGGAAATATGTTTTGACAGTCCATAATAGGTTAGCGTACATTCGTTCATCATAAATCTGGTTTTGTATCTTTCTAAGGGGCCATTTGACCAGTACTTCACTGTAAACACCCACTTGTGTGCTAGAGGCTTCCTTTCACTTGCTAAGTCAATTTTATGTTCTTTTCTAGTGCATACATCTCATTTCTCGTAGTGTTTTTATTTCTCATCAAATAATGCTTCATATAAAGTATTAGGAATTTGAATGATGTTTAGACTTAGTAGAAAGCTTCTATGTGAATGTAAGAATTTTTCAAATGACATAAACTTCAGTAGTGGATATAATGAATGTTTAGTGCATTCTCTTATATCTTTCCTAGTGACAATAGGAAGACTATGACCATATGCTAATTGCAGACGAAGTTCTAGAATTGCATTTACTTTATTCACAAGATTGGATGGAGTCTTGAACTTGCGCAGGATCAGGATCCAAGTCTCTTTGTTCTGAATATACTTCCACAATTCTCGTTGCTGTCACGAAGTTCATTATTCTCTATCCTGGGTCTGGTGTGCATCATGAAGAGGGAAAAAAAAAATGAAGGGAAAATAAGATTTTTTTTTTTCTCACAAAAACTGACATCAATAGAGAATTTCTTTTTGGTAGGTAGATAATAGGCAGTTGATTATGCAAGTTGTTGTAACAACAGCTCCCCTCTGATAGGTTTTGGAAATATTTTGGTGAAAAAGAAAGACTCTAGTAGCGTTTAGCAAAGGGCCATTCTTCATCTCTACTCTTCCATTTTGTTGTGAAATATTTGGCATGAGGATTCATGGATAATTCGTTCCATTTGCAAGAAAGAAAGTGTGATAGAGTTGGTTAAAATGATATCCTACTTATCTAAAATCTTTTGATTTTAGCACCAACCTGGTTTTGCATCACGACATAAAAATGGAAGCGAATTGCTTAAATATGATTTGGTTTTAGGAAGGAAGATCCAAGAGACACTAGTGCAATATCAATAAAGGAGATAAACCATCATGACCTAGATACATTTGGAACTGTAGAGGGTCTCAGATATCAGTATGGATCAAGTAAAATGGGGTAGAACTTCTCTAATTACTGAGTTAAAAAGGACATACTTGTGTTTTGCAAATTGAGAGAAATCACAATAAAAATGGTTTAACATTTACTTCTTTTAACAAAGAGATAAACATGGTTTTTAAACTTCCAAAAGATGGGTCGTAGAGTCTAAAATGATGATGCTAAATGGTATCTTTATAGGATGATGAAAAATTCTGAATTTCCTGGTTCTTCAGGATATTAGAGCCCATTGTGTCCGCCAACAAGTTCAATTATTTTTTCCTGTATCGTGTACTGAAATATACAGTAAGAAGGATAGAAAAATCATTACAGTTCCTTTAATAATTTTTTTATGGACACGAGATATGTGGATAATTTTGTAACATGGAGAACTTTTTCTAATATAAGGGATAGACTGATATGAATATCTCGAATATTAACCAAGGTAATGAGAGAACCATCTGACAACAATTATCTTTCGATTATTTGGGCAATGGATATAAGTACTAAAATGTAGTGAAGAATGAGTCATATGATTTGTGGCTCCTGAGTCAATAATTCATCAGTTCCTAATAAGTTCATTTGAGACAATTAATCCTTGAGAAATGGAAAACTTACTTGAGAGTGCAGCAGAGCATGCACCACTAGACTTCAATAATTCTAGAAGCCCCATTATTTTCTTAATTTGTTTCTTACTGAACTCGGTCTGGTCTTATGACTTCTTAATTTGATTGATTCATGATGTTGTTGGTTTGTCCTTGATTTTTCTACTGTCCTACCAAGTGGCCCCACACTTTGCCATGACTTGGTTTCTTGCAATGAGTGCACCAAAGAGAATTCTTGTTGTCCTTTTCTGAGCATCTTGACAAATCTGTCCTCACATCTTCTTGTTAGCTAGCAGTTTTGCTATTTTTGTCATCATCTCTAAACTTTTTAGCACTTGGAGTTCAAGCATAACACTTTTGAGACTCTCCTTGGTTCAAATCAAAGAAATAGTTTCATTTAGAGATGATACCTCTTTCTTGCAAGAATTTGGACCCTAACATTATCAATTTGATTATTGAGCCTGTAACAAAATTGTAAACGTAATGTTTTTAAATAAAATTCTTCAAAGTTGGAGCAATCTTCTGTGCTCTTAGTTTCAAGGCACTGGCAATGTTAAAATTATTGCCACAAGCTTTACAATATATTTGCATTCTAGATGATAGTTTAATCTCGTGCACTTGTGCTTCATCACAAGGTTTCAAGTGCGTTTGTCGAATAACATCCTAAATCTCTTTAGCGGTGGATAGAATATGTAAATTCACTATTATATCTGTTGAGTTCCATAACCATGATATGAAATTAAATTTGCTTCATCCCACACATCAAATCTTGGATCTCCTTCCTTCAGTTTTATCCATAGGTTCAAATGAATTGGAACCATTTAGCGTAATTCTTCACATTCAGTTTGTATGTTGTTTGAATACTTTGGAGCTCACCTACCAGTTGGTTTATGAGAACTTTGCCAATATGGAAAGTGGTGTTAAAAGATGATCTCATCTTTATCATTTCAAACATCTTCTCTAGAATGGCGTGTCAGGTCTCCTACAAGTATCTGATAAAAGAGACCTCTAGAAAGAGTAAAGTTTGAAGTAATATTCGAATTATCAACTTCTGCTACAGTGGTTAAAGAATCATCTTTAGCAGCTATTTTTCTGCTACTGGGACATGGGACGTATTAGAATAGTGAGAAGAATTTGTTATATCATTCATGGCTCCTGAGTCTATAATCTATGAATGCACACTAAGTCTATCTGAGGCATTTAAACCATGTGAAATAGGAATTTTATCTAAATATGATAGTAGACCAGCACTTGTGGGATAGAGATTCGAGATTCGCAACCTTTCAATTTCCTTTTTTAAACTCTTTGTACTTTGCAGTCTTTTTCTTCCACTTGTTGATTGTTCAAGTGGGCTTGTTCCTGGTTTTATATGGGACACTTTTGTATCTGTGTTGATGTGAGTTTACCCCTTGAAAATTGGCACGGTGATGAGGAGGCAAACAAACTCTGGAAAAATTAGTGACAGGGAGCTGGACTGTACGGCTGTGTACTGGTGGCAATGAAGGCTGACTATTCAGTGGAGTGGTCGGCGACGAAGGCTGGCTGGGTCTGGCAGGTTTTGGTTGAAGCTGGTTTGGGCAGGACCCATGGCAAAGGCAGAGTGGTGTGTGACTGGATGTGGGGCAGAACACAACAGAAGCAGGGCTGTGCATGGCTGAGGCAGGTGCATCCAGAGGCTGTATGACTAGGCAGCAGCTGTGGGTTGGCTGCTGTTGCATGTTAGTGGGCTGTGCTGGCATGCAGGTACTGTGCATGGCTGCAGCAGGGTCACAGGAGCTGCTGGTTCACGAGGCAGGAGGAGCTGGAGAGGCTGGCAGCACACCTGCTTCTTGCAGGGGCCTGGAGGCACGTCTGGGCAACTAAGAATGTGTGGTGTGCAGAACGGAGCAGCTGGTGCTGGAAACTGAGCAGGAAAGGGCAGTTTGTGTTGAAAACGGAGCACACAAAACAGGGCACCTCAAAAACAGAGGCAGAAACAGAATGCACAGCTGCTGTGGCTGTTTGAGTGGAGAAACAGAAGCAGCTGAATCGGGCAGTTCCGTCAATTAAGGCTGGTTTTAGGTTTAGGGTTTGTCTTGCAATTAAGGTTGGTTTAGGTTTTGAAAGCTAAATAGGTTAATTTTTTTTGTTTCCCTATAACTCAAATACCATATGGGAGAAAAGAATTTTATATTTATTATTGAACAAAAGGGTCCTATATATACACACCTGTTAATATAGAAAATAAAATCCTAAAATTAATTACATATGAGTATTTTACTCTTATAAACTTACATATTAAATTGCATAAATATATATATGCACTTTTCAACAAGAAGATTGGTGAGGTTGCCTACAGGGTAACTCTGCCTCCAGACTCTAGATTTTATCCAGTATTTTATGTTGCTATGCTAAAGAAATGTGGAGGAGTTTCCACTGCCGTCCACAGCATGTTGCATATCACTGGTCTTCAGAATCAGATTCTTGGTGGAGCCTGAGTATACAAAGCAGAAGAGAACTATTAATTGTCCAGGCAAGGCGGTAGAGCAGGTTTTGGTGAAATAGCTTAATATGAGACCTGAGTTAATTCCCTGGGAAGACTGATTGTTTCCGAAAAGCCAGTCCTTGTGCTCAAACACTGAGGACAAGGTTGCCGTGGGAGGGGAGAGATGTCCAGAATTAACATCTAACAGAATAGGAAGGCTCTGTTAGTTAAGTTAGTTAAATGTCTTTTTTCCCTTTCATTGTCCTTACTCAGCATAATAGTAGCTGTTACCACAATATAGCTGGCTGTACGTCAGAATTAGTTATGGTACTGTTCCAACTACGGCTCCAATACAAATATTGTACCACAACTTTGGAATAAATCAATCAAGGGAAATCTAAGAATTTTTCTATTCTGCTTCCTCTCTACGATCTTGCCTTTTTCTCGTATGATTCTCTCCTACTTTCTTCTCCTTCTTCATTCTCTCTTCTGCACTGCTCTGCACCTCAGCACCTCTTAAATACTAAATGAGCACCTAGGCCAGCTAAAAATTCCCTCCTATTTATAGCTATCTGTTGTTTTGAATCAATATATTCATTCCTAAAAGAAGTTAAAAGTAAGTTTGACCTTTTTATTATTGAACAGTTATTTTAACACAGTTTTGCTTTATATACAGGTAAACTGTTATGATTCTTTTCGTGTTGTTGATGCCTTATATCGCTCCAAGTATTTTTTGAGTTCAATGGCCAGCTTCAACCAAAATCCTTTACGGTCTTCCTCAACAAAGTCCCCAGAAAGAAGGGATAGTGAACTTACATTCCAAAATAATGATACTAGCAATGTTATGTCACTGAAGAATATTGGAACTAATGTTAATCTTCATAGAGTTACGATTCTTAACCGTCCTGAAGAGGTTTTTTTGCCTTCAAATGAAATTCAAACTAGCAAGAAGCAAGAAGGCTCTGTGAATACTGAAGTTGTTTCAGCCAGAAGGAGCAATGAGGGTGAAACATATAATTCCTGTTCTGAAGAATTATGTATGCCTATACTGCCTTGGATAAATGGAGATGGAACCATCAATGGGATAATCTATGATGGGCTTAGGCGACGTGTTCTTGGCACTGTAATGCAGAATCCTGGCATATTAGAGGTACATGTTTTTTCAATTGATTTATTTAAAAAAAAATGTTTTTTCAATTGATACTGGTGTTACACAAGTCCAATTTAACCGTTTGTATAAGCTTGCTTTTACAAATTATAACCTCTTTTAAGAAATGCACTCTTTTCTCATTTCTTTTTATCAGGTTTTCAAACAACTTCTAAAAGGTTCCAGTAAATTTGCTTTCTTCTGCAAACTGCTACAAGTTGTGATAGACTTGTCAATTTGTACGAAAGTATAGTCTCAAAACTTTCATATTTTTTTAACCCAAAAGTTGAAATCACTAATTCTTGTTGAAGTATATCATCTGATTTCACCATTTGTTAGAACAGAAAGCAAATGATTGTTGGCTATTGTTTTTTAAAAAAAAAATTAAAATGCTTCCTCTTTGTTGACTTTTGCTCTGCGAGGTTTTAAATAGTTCCTAGTTCATTCTTGTCAAGCTTGGGCAGAGAAAGGTGTTTGGTAGGGTTAGAAAACTGCAATTTTCTTATATGAACCTCTCACTTATTTCTCTTCCTCTTCGATATATTATTCCAGGATGAGCTAGTACGCCGAATGGATGTGTTGAATCCCCAGGTATTCTCTTCCCATGTATTAATGTCTGCATACATCAGTCCTGTAGAATATATAACATTCAATTTTTGAATGAGAACGGATCTAATAAATGCTAACAACATAAGAGCTTTATTTTCCTGTAGGAGCATTGACCTATTCAGAAAGTAGTTATCAATTAGCTTGTTTAGCTTTCCTGTGCCCGGCATGACTCTTCCATGCCTGCCCAAACCCAACACCTCCATCCCCCACCCCAGCCCCCAGAAGTAAAAACCTCTACAACCACCTAAAATTACATATTATTTCATTAGTGTTTACTTTCTGTTAGTCTGTTGATGGAAAGAACAGTGGGGCTCTATGATAATGTTACTAAAGCGAAAGAAAAAAAACATTGGTGATTCTAACTAATTACTTTGACCAAATTAAGCAGAATTGTGATGTAAGGTACTGTTATCGCAACAAACCAAGTCTGTGGGAAGCAAGGTACCTCTAAAAGGCAATAGTAAACACTTACTGTTCTGCTTTTCTTTTTCTGAATGAATTTTATTCAAGGTAAGGTATAAATCCCTGGAAGGCTCACCCCACGAGACTCTTCTCATAAGAACTCAGAACAAAACCTTGAAAACTATTAGGTATCAGGTAAAAAGTGGCAGCCATCTTGCTAAACACCCAATATTGGTTTTTGGTACTTTAGAAGAAAAAGAAATTCCTTGGTTATGGGAAGGGGTTGAATGCTAGAAAGAGAGAATCAGGTTTGAATGGTGAAGCAAAAGAAATCTTGACAGCTTTAGTAGGCAGCTGCTTTATTTACTTAAATGTTTAAGGTGACGCCATGGCACCTACTTGAAATCTCAGCAATCAGTAGTTCAATTCTGCCACTCGTCTCTCATAAATATGTGTATTCATGGTTACTTTGATTATCTCCTGAATGCATGTTTCTTATATTTCAATTAGAGCTGTAAGCAGTTACTTGAGTTGATGATACTGGATGGGCACCTCAAAGTGAGGGAGATGCTTCAAAGTACAAAAGTCGGACCTCCTGCTCTTCTCGGGACAATTCTTGGCAGCCGCTTTAGCAAATCTAAATTGGAATGCCGGAAGCATTTCTTTGCCAATCTCATGAGCACATCATTGTTGTAAGATAAACTTTGTTTATACTACTGCATGTATAAGACAGTATCAATTTCCCAATACGGGTTTACAATCAATTACGTGTATATATTGGAGGCAAAGATGTACCGTTTATATACAACTTTCTGCTTCGCATTTTAGAACTTGTCGCAGGCATAAAAATAAAAACGCAAGGAAAGAAAACAAGTATTATCTCGAGCTAAATAAGTTCAATCGCTGAGGTCTAAATTTTGGGGATTTTTCTTGGATGGTCACAGACTTCTGCAAGAATTTCTGATATGCATCACTATTTCATTGTCCACCACCTTTGATCCAGGTTCGACTTTATGGTAGTTGCACTTATCTCATCAAATATTTGTTTACTCAACAGGTTAGCATGCAAAGCTCTTCAATAAAAAATAGGGCTAGATGTGTCTACATATATACATATATATTATAAGTGTGTACCTTTTCTTTTTCTTTAATATCAATAAATTACGTATGAATCAACAAATACATACACACATAATTTATCATTTATACTAGGGTTGATCACCAAGGTTGCTTAACAACATGCCTTGCGTGGAATATGATCAAAATGCCATGCACCCTTCTTACACCACGTGCCATACCGATCAGTTTGTGCTTAATATACGTATATATTTCATTACACGTGTCTCGGTTAAACTTATTATAATAAGTATGCTACAGGAATTTCTATAAATGATTTCTTTCTCAACAGTTTGTTCCAAATTTATACATACAAGGATTTCTGAACTGTTTCTTTCTTAAGGAGTTACATGCAGATCTTTCCATCTTCATCCCCCATGAATAGGCAGTAGAGTCGATGAACCTATCTTCATCCATCCCATTTCAACATCCCCCACATAAATCCAATAATGTGAAAGATACAAACCCTAAAATACAAACCCATTACTATTTGAATTAATATATATATATATATATATATATTTATATTCAAAGTTTGTTGAATGTTTTGTGTACCTTCCAACTAGAACTTAACAATATTTGTACATAAACCACCGTATCCCAACTTTTATAATATATTGGAAGTCAACCCTAAACATGTAGACTATCGAGATATATATATATATATAAATATATATAGAGAGAGAGAGAGAGAGAGAGAGAGAGAGAGAGAGTTTGTACTTAATCACACTTAGCAAACTAGCAAATAAGTTAATGTTTTAGGGTAAACACATATAAACAACATATTATATTATCAACTAAAAATTTTGAGAAACTTAACCCAATATATTATTTCATAGATATGACGTATTTACCTAAAGAAGTCAAACTCATTTTTTTATACGCCATGCATAATCGAATATAGGTACATTTCTTCTTACTCGTTTTTGAATCTTTATACGTAGGAGCTTCTTCTAATTTAATTAATAAATGGATTACAAAATGAAAAGTTATACATATATTTTCTAACATTACAAACATTTTTGTAGCCACCTTCGTTTATGAAGACAAAATTATTCATGGGTATTGGGAATATTTAAAATTTTATTTTCAAAATACCATTAACAAGAATCAACCAAACACCTTCTTGTATGGTCATCTTAGGACATGGGTATGAGCTAAATTTGGTAAATTTCTTGGCCGTATAAATTATTTCACGAGGTAAGTTGTATATATTCACCTTGGTTAAACGATGAAATTAACTGATGTATACCATGGATCATTCATCTTGGGATCATTTAACTTGAATTAAATTAGTTTTTGAAGTCACCTTTTCTTGGTTGTCTTTTGCTGAACTTCCATCGTTGGGTATGCTTTCATGGTGTAGGGAGTTCATGGTAGGGTTCATGTTTTGAAGGTCAGCGTGTGGGACTCCTAACCCTAATTTGCTTGCTTGGGATACTCGGTAATCTTAGGCTAATGACTCACCTCTCTTTAAGAAAATGGCCGGTTGCTCTTTTCCGCTGCATTTCAACTTTGGACTTTTCTTATTCATACAATTCTTTAATGGTAAAAAACTGTGTTACTCGGAGTTTGACTTTTTTAGGTAAATACATATTATCTATGAAATAATATATTGGGTTAAGTTTCTCTAAATTTTTAGTTGATAATATAATATGTTGTTTATATATGTTTACCCTAAAACATTAACTTATTTGTCAGTTTGCTAAGCGTGATTAAGTACAAACTCTCTCTCTCTCTCTCTCTCTCTCTCTCTCTCTATATATATATATATATATATATATATATAGATATGATAATGGCCATGTAAGTGTTCTTCTAGAGGGTTTTTCTTTCGTAAGGAGGTCAAGAAGAGAAAGAAATGTGAATCAAAGTTTGTGGCTAGGAAGCAAGTGCAAGCTATATAGATAGAATATTGACCTTATATATATATATATATATATGCATAATTAAAAATGAATAAGTAATTAAAAGGCAAAATCTTATTACAAAAGCATCTGACCAAAAGCAATATGATGTGTATAATTAGATAGAGGTGGATGAAATTTAACACCTGATTTTCAATGGGTTTGAATTTCGAGTTTCCGGCACACAAAAAAAAAATATTATTATTAATTAATTAATTTATAATTTTATGGAATTTTATTGTAAATATTTGCATATTAATTAAGTTTAAGAAAAGAAAAATAAAATAAAAAAAAGAAACACTTTTTTATTAGAGCAGTCAGCAGTGTAGTCAAAAGTGCATGGACACCTGGCACTGTATGCTACGTGTTCTAATTCCTGCGGTTTAAGTACTTTGAAATCTCTAGAATATATATATATATATATATATATCTGTATCATACCATCCATATACATACATATAATATATATATGTCATGTGCTAATTTTGAAACATGGTCTCGAGAAAATATATGAATCATACCTCTCATTATTTATTATATTTTTTTTATGACAAAAAATTAAAAAAAAATTAAATTAAATATTATAAATTAATTACTGTTATTTTATAATATATTTATAAAATAATAAATTTTATCTTTAAACTCACAACATTCAATTTTAATTATTATATTATTATATGTTGTTAATAAACATAATTCTTGATTGGTTTATTCTTGGTCTTTTTTATGGATAATTATTAGGATATTCATTCTTATTTATGTATATTAATTATATATATATATATATATATATATACATACATGCCATGTAGAAATTGCACTTCACAAATAGAGGCTATACCCATCCACGTTCTTACACATGTAAAGGCACATCATATATATATATATATATATTATATAAAGGTATCAAATATTTAGAAAAGGATGGAAATGATTATATGCTACGAGGGTATGATTAATTATTTTAAAATTTTAAATTTATAAGAGAATAAACGAAAGTCATTAATTAATTAGTGTTTAAATATAAATACGTGTATATATATATATATATATATATATATATTTAAAGGAGAAAAGTGAAGAAAGCAAGGCAAGAAGATGGAAAGATTTTCTACCAGTTGACAAATACGATCTATCTACCTTACCGCCCAATCATCCACCTTAATTATATATTTGTAGTAACATAAAGGATAAGGTCAACCTTTTCTTTTTCTTTTTTCCGATTTACAACTCTCGGTTGTATACATATACATACATACATACATATATATATATATATATAGATATATAAATATCACCCAATATAATTACTTGGGGGGAGGATTTAATAAATGATACTTAGTATTAATGATAGTACATTTCATGTACCAACCAATAAACTTCTCATTAATTACCAAGAAATATATAACATGCTTCCCCACGTTGTAAGGCATAAATGTATGATTAATAGTCATTTTAATGACTTCATTTGCTTATTTACCATGCGTGTTTATGAACAAACACAGACATGTATACACACATATATAATGCATACACACACTGTTACAAGTAAACATTAAGTGGTAAGAAGACACATGTCATGAGGGCGGCGCCAAATTGTATTGACTTGACATCCATCATACTTAACCATGACACCTTTACAAACACACAACATACACACACACAAATATATATATATGTGTGTGTGTGTGTGTATATATATCCAGTCAATTTGCCTTGCATTAAATCCATAGAAGCACTTTTTTCATTTCAAAAGTAGCTTCAATTTCTCATCAACTTTTGATCAGTTCCCAGCCACGTAAATACATTAGTTAGCACGCAATTTCCTTCTTCTATCAAAAAGCTTTATATCAATGGGAAGATCACCTTGCTGTGATAAAAATGGACTGAAGAAAGGTCCCTGGACGCCTGAAGAAGATCTCAAGCTCATCAATTATATTCAGCTTCATGGCCCTGGCCACTGGCGCACCCTCCCCAGAAACGCCGGTATAGATATACATTTTCCTTTGCATCACTTCACTTATACATATGCCTGTATATCACACTGAAAAACTTATTTTCTCTCTTGCCCATACATAGATATATAGGCATCTCCACCGAATCATTTAAATCTTGTGTTTTCTTTTTTTTTTTTTTTGTTTGCTGCTCTTTACTCTGTATGATAATTTACGTGTTTAACATTCATTTTTACGAAATATTACTTGATTAATTAAAATGTTAAAATAGGGCTTCAAAGATGTGGAAAGAGTTGTCGTCTTCGATGGACTAATTACTTGAGACCTGATATTAAGAGAGGAAGATTCTCATTTGAAGAAGAAGAGACCATAATCCAGTTGCATAGTGTTTTAGGCAACAAGTAAGATTCTTTAACTCTCTCTCTCTCTCTCTCTCTATATATATATATATACATATATAAATATCCTTGTGTATATATACGTATAGTTCATCATGAATTTAAAGCTTATACCATTACTAATTCATATAGTTTGTTAATTAGGTGGTCAGCAATAGCTGCTCGGTTGCCAGGAAGAACAGACAACGAAATCAAGAACTATTGGAACACCCATATAAGAAAAAGGCTACTCAGAAATGGGATTGATCCAATTACTCATGAGCCACGTCTTGATCTTCTCAACCTCTCCACCATTCTCAGATCAACTCTCTCTAACCCTAATTCTCAGCTTCTCACTCTCTCCAACTTGTTAAGAACACAGGTTCTCTTCAACCCAGAACTTCTAAATATAGCCTCGACCCTCCTGTCACTCAAGCAAGAAAATCCTGAAACGCTACTCCAATTCCTGCAACAAAACCAGTTGCTTTCCGATTCTCAAATCCAAAACGAAGCGCAGATGTTGCAGCAAAACCAGTTCCAAAGTACTCCATTCGCTCAAGATGTTTATAATCAACCTGACAAAGTTGATAATAATGGATTGTCTGGTTTCCAACATTTGCCGCAAGAAAATAAACAAATGGCTTCTTGGGAGTTTGTATCGCAGCCAAACTATTCCCCATGCACGTCAAACTCGAACCCAAGATCGGTTCCTGCAGGTTTATCAGAAAACTCGAGTTTTGAATCATTAAATCTTATTGATGAGAAGTTAACGAGCTTTGATGGTTTAATGATGTCGTCGAGTCCAACTCCGTTGAACTCGTCATCGACATTCATCAACAGTAGCAGCATTGAAGACGAGAGAGAAAGCCATTGCAGTGGCTTGTTGAATTTTGAAATTCCAGACACTTTAGACATTAATGATTTTCTGTAAATATTTCCATATATAAGCATACAGATAGCTTGATATTTGTAAGCAAAGTAGTGTGTTTGTGATCTGGGTGTTTTTGATGTCTGGTTTTTTGTTAATTTTTTTTGGGTATGTTGGTGGATATAGATATAGATATACATGTAGTAATTCTTATGAAATTTATTTTTCAAATAAATTTTTTTGTTGTTAATTTAATTTTATTATAATCGTCTAAAAAATAAATTTATAAATTAAAAAATACTCAATACTTTTTTGATAGAATGAACATAAATTTTACAACATTCAGAAGGTAAAATTTCACACCTTAAACCCGTTATGCATTAACTTGTCAAAGCTAATAATTCTCTCTTTTTTTTCATCTCACGTCCCAAATATTTTTCTTTTCTACACACTTATCTATTTTCTTTTGGCTAAACCTATTTATATAAGTAGAAAGATTACTATTTTATCTTCGACTTCTTTATTATTGTCGTTCATTTTTTTTCTTTATCGTTGTTGTTTCGCCTTTGCCTCTCTTTATTATTGTCGCATCACCTTCGACTCTATATTATAAATTAATTGAAGTCTTAATTTTCAATATTAATTAAATCAAGTTTAATTAACCAATATTTTTGCTTAATTTGCTTCCTTTTAAAGCAATATCTATAATACTCAAAGCACCATTAATTACTGTCAAGAAATCAATATTACACTTCTAAAAATAATATATATGTGAGGCAATTTAAAAGAACATACACAAAGGCATATTATATATGTGTGTTTGTACATATATGATAGAAAATTTGACAGAAAATGGGCAGAGCAAAATAAACCTAAGAATAAGTAGAAGGGAAATGTTTTTATTTAATACTATACATTTGCAGCTTACACAATATATATAGTCATCAGCAATGGCACCATAACAGAAGAAAACAAAAATGAAACAAATGCAGGGCACAGGGAATATCGTAACAGAAGAAAACAAAAAAAGCAAGAAAACATATAGCAGGAGAACGTACCAGCATTGGTATGTGGGCAATGGACAAAAGAAAAAAGAAATAAAAACGGTTACAATTAAATATATTAATTATTCTTAATACTCCCTCTCAAGATGGAAGGTACAGATTTATTGTGCCCATCTTGCTTAGTAAATTGGCGAATTGTGCAAGATGAAGGAGCTTTGTCATTAAATCTGCCAGTTGATTTCGAGTGGATATGTGCATCGTCTTCACAGTACCATCTTGAATCTTCTCACAAACAAAATGACAATCAAATTCAATGTGTTTTGTTCTTTCATGATACATTGGATTTGAAGCAATATGTAGAGCGACTTGATTATCACAGTAAAGTAATGCAGGGCCTTGGTGTTGAACTTTTAAGTCACGCAACAGCTTCAGAGTCCAAACGATTTCACAAGTAGTGTTGGCCATGGAGCGATATTCGGCTTCGGCAGATGATTGAGAAACGACTTGTTGTTTCTTTGATTTCCATGAGACTAATGAAAACCCAAGAAAAATACAAAAACCAGTGAGGGATCCTCTAGTATCCGAACATGTGCCCCAATCAGCATCAGAAAATGCCTTAATCTGAATGGCAGATGATGAAGGAAAGAAAAGACCTTGTCCAGGGGTTCTCTTAATGTACTGGAGAATCCGTAAGGCGGCTTGGAGGTGACTGGTTCTAGGAGTAGCCAGAAATTAACTCAATCTATTGACAGAGTAGCATATGTCAGGGCGAGAGATGGTTAAATACAACAGTTTTCCAATTAGTCGCCGATAGCTGGTGATATCACTAAGGAGCTCATCATCATCTTTATACATTTTGATATTACGATCCATAGGAATAGATGAGGGTTTACAACCAAGATATCCAGTCTAAGTTAAGAGATCCAATGCATATTTCCTTTGGCACAAGGTGATTCATGTGTCATTTATTGCAATTTCAAGTCCAAAAAAATATCGGAGAGTTCCCAAATCTTTCATTTTAAATTTTTGTTTGAGTGTATCTTTAAGTTCTTCGACAGCCTGATCGTCATTACTGGCAATAACAATGTCATCGACATACACCAACAATGGTAGGAAGGTTTTACCTTGTTGTCTGACAAATAGGGAATGGTCACATTGTGACTGATAGAAGCCTTCTTGAAGAAATGTTCGTGAAAACTTATGAAACCACTGTCGGGAAGCTTGTTCAACCCATAGATTGACTTGTGGAGGCGGCAAACAGGTTGATGTGGAAAAGTCTCCCCCTATCGAGGAGAATAGCCTGGAGGAATAGTCATATAAACTTCTTCGTGAAGGTCACCATGTAGAAAGGTGTTGGTGACGTCTAATTGAGTCAGGCGCCAACCATGGATAGCAGCAAGTGAAAGCAAAATCTTGACAGTAACCAATTTGGCAACAGGAGAAAAGGTGTCAAGAAAATCGATGCCAAATTGTTGTGTGTAGGCCTTAACAACCAGACGGGCTTTGTATCTTTCTATGGTCCCATCAGCTTGATATTTAATTTTGTAAACCCACTTGCAATCAATTGGTTTCTTCCCAGGAGGGAGGGAAACAATGGACCAAGTGTTATTATCCTCTAAGACACGCAACTCCACATTCATAGCATTCATCCAAACATCGGACTGGTTAGCTTCATGAAAGTTGGTAGGCTCAGTGTGGGAGGAAATGAAGCAAATAAAGTTGTGATATTGGGAGGTAAGTTTGGTATGAGTAAGGAACGAAGAAATAGGATAGAGTGCACGGGTATCTATATGGTAGCAGTGATAGTCAGACAAATAAGAGGGTGGTCGTGTTATACGTAGTGGGCAAGATGAGCGTGTTTGGGAGGATTCACGTTGTGAGCAAAAAGGTGTATCAAGACAATCTGAGGACTGTGTAGATGTATGGAGAGGAACCGGTAAAACACGATCTTGAAAGAAATCATTGTGAATGGGATCAGGTAATTGAGAGGAAAGAAACGAGAAGATACGTTCATGAAAAATGACGTTACGTGAGATAAAAATTTGGTTGCTCTTGATGTTGAGAAGTTTATATCCTTTGTAGCCCGAAGGATAACCGAGGAAGATACAAGTCCTGGAACGAGGTGAAAATTTGTGGCGATGACTATCAAGAGTTGAACAGTAACATAGACAACCAAAGGTACTCAACTGATCATAGGAAGGTTTTTTTTGAGTTAATAGTTCGAATGGAGTTTTATTTGATAACAAGGGGGACGGTGTACGGTTAATTAGGTAAACAGCGGTCAAGATGCAATCGCCCCAATACACAAGGGGAATATGGGATTGAAACAGCAAAGCACGAGCTACATTTAAAATGTGTTGATGTTTACGTTCAACGATAGAGTTTTGTTGGGGAGTCTCAACACAAGAATGGTAAGAAACAATGCCATTCGATTTGAAAAAAGAATGAAAATTCAGCTCGTGCGCATTGTCAGATCGCACAGATTTAATGAAAATATTATATTGTGTAAGTATAAGAGTATAAAATTCAGGGAGAATAGTAAGAACGTCGGACTTTTGAAGAAGGAGATACACCCAAGTAGTTCTAGTACAATCATCAACTATTGTGAGAAAATATTTTTACCCTTCGACAGTGGGTGGAGAGAAGGGTCCCCAAATGTCAATGTGGATTAGATCAAATGGATTATCAGATAATCTATTGTTAGAAACGAAAGATAATTTACGTTGTTTAGCTAAATGACAAATCTTACAATGAGAAATTTTCAAAGTTTGTAAGGAGTCATTAATATACTGAAGTTTTACATTGGAAGGATGACCCAATCTAAAGTGTCATAGGCTACTTTTAGAGTGAGTGGAACATAATGAACAGCAGGAAAAGGAAAACATCTGGTAGTTAAGTAGTAGAGGTTACTAATGCGTCTACCCTTCCCAATCAACAAGTCCCGAGTGCGGTCCTGAATGACACAAGAATGAAGAGAAAAATCAATTGTGTAGTTGTGGGTGGTGGTCAACATGCTGACACTGACAAGGTTAAAAGAAAAGTGAGGGACAAAGAGAACATCATGTAGAGTTAGGGTGTCGGTGAGTGGTGTACTTCCAACTTGATTGACTATCACTGAACTACCATTTGGTAAAGTGACTGAAATGGGATGCACAGTTTTAAGGTGTGTGAAAATGTGGGTGTACAACAAATATGATGTGTGGCTCCAGAGTCAATGATCCAGTATTCAAAGGTAAGTGTGTGTGTGAAGTTGGAAAGACAAAAGGGTGTGTAGGATATACCTGCCGCGTGAGGGTCAAGGGTGGTATGACTTGTGGAGAGAGATAGAGTGTCAAGCATGATGGCGGTGTTGGGTTGGTGGAGGCGTGCACTTAGGTGATCAATAATATTCTGAATTTGCGATGTGCTTAAGTTATCGACAGAAGCAGCGGGATGAGATCCCGGTAAGCAGTTGTCAAGAGAGTCGGAAAAATTCTGCACTTGTCTTGTGGTCGGGTGCATGCCCGAGGAGGATGAAACTTCATGGGCCAAGGTATGGTTGGCTGAAAAGAACCCGGGCTTGGATTGAGGGCCAGGCGGGTTGAAAAAACTGGTTCCATGAGTGGGCCGAGATATAGCTGGTGGGTTACAGGCTTGGGCCCGCATTTGGGCAAATCCCTCATCAAAGACAGCTGGAGCATTGTGGGTCTGTGTGTGGCCCACAAGCCCACAATGTGAACAGATGAGTCTCCTTCTTCCTTGAGTTAGGGCAACAGAGGGTGCAGAACCGTGACCTGTTTCTACGTGTGAGTCGAACCCGATTGCACGGTGTCGTTCCTCCTGCACCACCAGCGAGAAGACTTTCAAAATGGATGGAGAGCATTCCATCATCAAAATTTGGGCTCTAACAGCAGCATAGGAGGGATTTAATCCCATTAAGAAAGTCATTATAAACTCTTGTTCCTGATAATCGTTCCATGCCTTCAAGTTTCCGCAGTGACAGCTTGGAGCTGGTTGGAAGGTTTTGAGTTCATCCCAGATTGTTTTCATTCATGTGTAGTATGTGTTGATGTTGAGTGATCCTTAAGTAAGATTGTTCATGCTCTGCTTCAATTGATAAATACGAGGTGCATTACTCTACTGATAACGGAGCTGTAAATCGGTCCAGATGGATTGTGCACTTTCATGATATAACAAGTTGTCAGCTATCTCCTTGGTGACAGCATTCAGCAACCAAGAAACCACCATACAATTACCACGTGACGAAGCTGCGGCATGGGGATCGGTGCTGCTTGGTTGATCATGGGTTCCGTCTATGAATCCCAACTTATTTTTAGCTGTTAGTGCTATCCTGATTGCTCTCTCCCATGTGTTGTAGTTGTTCCCTTTGAGAAGATTGGATACCAAAACTAAACCGGGGTGGTCAATGCTGTGAAAGAAGAATGGATTTTGGAGGTCATCAGACTGATATCTAGCCATTGGAGATCAAGTGTTTTGTAGCTCAACTACTGAGCAAAAAGATGTTGGTTGAAGGTTTAAGGCTCTGATACCATGATAGAAAATTTGACAGAAAGGAGGCAGAGCAAAATGAACCTAAAAGTAAGTAAAAGGAAAATGTTTTTATTTTAATACTATATGTTTGCAGCTTACACAATATATATAGCCATCAGCAATGGCACCATAACAGAATAAAACAAAAATGAAACAGAATGCAGGGCACAGAGAATACTGTAACAGAAGAAAACAAAAAAAGCAGGAAAACATATAGCAGGAGAACGTACCAGCACTGGTACGTGGGCAATGGACAAAAGAAAAAAGAAATAAAAACGATTACAATTAAATATATTAATTATTCTTAATAATATATAAAGAATATATCTCATATATAATTGTATTAACTAATATGTAGGTTAATAATACTTGAAAAAGCAAATATTACGTCATCAACCATCACCATTATTGCAAATATTACACTTTTAAAAATAATAATGAAAGTTATTAATAGTGAAGTGATCTCTTTTAACGTTAATTCTAACTTTATTCTAACTATTAAAATTTAATTTATGAAAAATTAAACTGTTAAGATACAATAAATCTATTGTGAAAAAAATCAATATACTAACTATTTCACAAATCAGATTTTTCATTGCCCTGAACTATATCACTTACAGCACCTTCTTATAAAATTAATGAGTATCTTTAGAGATGTGTCTTCGGATTTTTCTATTGTGTTTGTCTTCTTCCCTTGTATCCAAATATATATATATATCAAGGCAATTTAAAAAGAACACACACAAAGGCGTATTATATATGTGTGTGTATATATATATATATATATAAAGAATATATCTCATATATAAGTGTATTAACTAATAGGTACGTTAATAATAGTAATAATAAAGATGAAGAAACAAATTTGAAAACGCAAATATTACGTCATCAACCATCACCATTATCGCATATCTTTCTTCCTCAATTCCATTCCTTCTTCTTTACTCATCTTACCAACTCCATGGAGGAGATAACGTTCAAAAGAAAAAAAAACAAACAATTAGAATTCATTTAACTTAAAGTTAAAGCATTTGATTTCAAATCATCAAATTTAAAGAGCCATTTTTGTTTTTTACCTGCTTCTTCTTTTTCTTCCTTCCCATTTTTCTAATTTTCTGGTGGTATAGATGGATAACACTACGAATTTTTTGACTTTACAGATGAATTTTTAGGTCAATATTATATTTAACAACCCAAATCTTTATAAAATAAGATTTGAATTTGACATGAATCGCTTTGAAATTTCTTCCAAATTTATGTTTATAATACCTGTATCACATATTTTATGGGCCTTGTATGGGCCTTGTCATGCATGGGTCAAGTTCATCCAACTAAAATAATGGAAATAAAATGTGTGTGTGTGTGTGTGTGTGTGTGTGTGTGTGTATATGTTAAATGTATGAATTTGAAAATTTACTTTATAAAGTTACTACTTTAGGGTGTGAATATATTTGCATGTAAGTCTGAAAATATTTACTTTTTAAGTATTGCTATATATATTTTGTATGTATAGTCAATAACTATTACATCTCCATTCACTAACACCCTTATCTTTGATAATGGAGAACCCAAATGGCCAGAGTTCTTAGTCATATATATATATATATATATGTATATTTATATATGTATAATGAATAGAATAGATAGTGGAGTTTCCAATTTCAAAACTTTTATGCATTACTAATTATAGATTCGAACCACATAATCACTAGAATGGAAAGTTGCTTTATCCCACTTAATATTTCTTCATCATTTCTTACCGCACGCCTTTCATTTTATAATCCAGAAGTGGGTGGCTATACGCACGCACATATATATACACATATATATATTAAGTGTATGTATGTGATTCCATGTCCTTGGAAACCATTTTGAAGTGTCCTGTTCTTGTTGTATTCATCGGACTTATCTTCTACTTTCGCTCTTCTGATTCCAGAGAGATCAAGTTTTATTTTTTTCTTTTTGGCTCTTCATGAACAGCTATATATATATATATATATAAAGAAAAACGAAAAAGCTAATGAATATGCAATAATATAACACGTACCCACTTTCTTTTTCATGATTTCCAAATCATTTTTTCCCATTTTGTCTTCTTTCAAACCCTAAAAACATATCAAATCATTTGCTTCTGTTCCAAGAGAAATGAAAACCATATTTAATCAAGTTATAAAACTGCACTGGAAAAGATGGAATATGGGGGAGATGGAGATAATTCGATTATCATCTATAATAATAAATAACTAATTATGAAACTGGTGGTAACTTTGTAGACTATGATGAACTAATATTTAAAACTTATATATGTAAATAAGCTGAATTATAAGGACTTGACTGTTTGTTGGGTGATGGGAAGGATTCAAATATATATATATATATATATAAATATGTTTGTGTATCATGGCAAAAAGGATCATCCACGTATCTTTAAAGTAGAGAGACATGAAAAAAGAGTGAAAGAGATGGATGGGGTAAAATATTGACAAAGTTTTGCAGCTGGAAAAAGAAAAAGAAAAGTGAGTGAAGGTCTGGTCTGGTCTGATCTGATCTGATCTGATCTCAGCCTCAGAGATTCCACTGAACAAATGTAGAAGACAACCATTATTGTACCTTTGTTTTTTTTTTTTTTAATCAAAGCTCATTTACCCATGTCTTTTTTTCTTCTTAATTTAATTACTCTATTCATCTTAACTTAATCCACTGATTAATTACAGTTTTAATTTTCTAATTTTCCCCAATTCCCCATCTCAAATAATTCAAATTCCAAATCCTTTACCCATGTCTTCTTTTTTTTTTCTTAATTTAATTACTCTATTTATCTTAAATTAATCCACAGATTAATTACAATTTTAATTTTTTAATTTTCCCAATTCCCCTTCTCAAATAATTCAAACTCCAAGCTTTTACCCATGTCTTCTTTTTTTCCTAATTTAATTATTCTATTTATCTTAACTTAATCCACTGATTAATTACAATTCTAATTTTCTAATTTTCCCAATTCCCCATCTCAAAATAATTCAAATTCCAATAATATTTCAAACTCCAAGCTTTTACCCATGTCTTTTTCTTATTTAATTATTCTATTTAAGTAAAATCAACCATTTTTATTTCTCATTTTTTTCCCAATTCCCATCTCAAAAAATAATTCAAATTCCAATCATATATATATATATATATACACACACACACACACACAAATAGTGTATAGTTCCCACTCCCAAAATCTATAAGAGCTAGAAAAAAAGTGCCAAGTGTTTAGATTATATGATCAAATGGAGGCATAGGGAGATGGGATACACTAAGCTTTTCATAAAAGTAGACTTTTTTGGTCCAAATAATTCTTGCTTGATTGACGCTTTACCTTTTCTCTTTAAATTAATTAATTAATTAATTACTATTTTTCATTTCTTAACATCAAATTATGATCCACTTTTTTTATTTTAATTTTTTCAGTACGGGCAAAAAGGGTACATTCCAATCACTACTCTTCGTGTACTAAAATTAATTTTCTAATACAAAGATTAAAAAATTAAAAATTGAATTTTAAATTAACTTTACCCTTTAGAGTTTAATTATTTTTTCTTAATTATATAATTAGCCTTCATTAATCATTTAATTACATATGTAATTATTAACATGGTAGATATAATAATAATAATAATAATAAGATGGCATATTTTCAAATAGAGAAGACAGCCATAGCTTTGGACAATTCTCTCCTGTCTTTATACCAACGAACAGTAATACGGTGTCGTTTTGGGGGAGATCTTTTATTGTAAGCGCCTATTCCTTGTGAAATCAATATTTAATAAAAATGTATTTTTAAAAAAATATTATTTATGTTATCTTCAAAAGAAATGTGTGTTTTTTAATGGCTATATACATATACATATATATATATATATATATATATTAAGCAATGCAATGCTGCTTCGCTGTCACCGCCACCGATCAGCTTACAGAATAAATAAATTATAATTCCAATATTTGTAATTTAATATTATTTCCATTTAATTTATTTAGTATTTTTAACATTCAACATTATAATTTATTTTAAAAAATTTAAATTTATAAAAAAATATTTTTTCAGTTTTTAAAATAAGGTTTTTATATAAAGTAATAAAAAATAATTATATATATATATAGATACATGGACGATTTATTTACACACGTACATAAGATGATGAGGAGGAGGCAGGTGCATATTCATGTCGAGAGCATATTATAACATAACATTAGGGAGAATGAAAAGGAAAAAGACACCACAAGCTGACAAGTGCCAAATACTACTGTCACACCCCACATATATCTCTTTTCATCCTAGCTTTACGTCCATATATACATACACACACACACACACACACACACACATATATATATACACATACATACATACATACATACATACATACATGTATATAATATACCCATGTAAAAAGTTACGATAAATAAATGAATTATTGGTTTGTTTCGTGAACTTGGAGCGTCTGAGCTGGTTTCTTCTCTCTCTTTCTCTCTGTCTATCGGTATATGAGTGTATGTACGTATATGTACACTCGCATCCCATCGACATCGAGAGAGAGATTTCTCCCTTTTTCATGTGGATGCTCAACCTGTAATCCCTCCCTCATCTCTTTTTCTTCCCTCTTCACAAGCAATAGACTTTCTTCTTTTTTACTACACAAACCCAGAAACTTTGCTTCAGCACCTTTTACTTGCATATTTATATACATATAGGTATATATTAAGCCCATTTCATCTCCTCCTCCTCACCCTGTTTTTGGTTTCTTCTTCTGGTTGATACTCAGAGCTGAAGAAAGGTTTCTGCTTTTGCTGTTAAATTCCTATGAATATCTCCTGAATCTGTGTTCTTCTTTAAAGTTTTCTCTTTATACAATTATGCACTAGAAAAGCACCTTCAAAAAGTTCCTTTTTTTTTTATTTGAAAAAAAAAAGGTCTTTTTCTTTACCAACTCTCTCTCTCATTTCCCACTTATCTTCTCCACTTTTCAATTCTACCCATCTGATTTTTTTTTCTTCATCAAAATCAAAAGGGGAATACCTACTGATTTTCATTATACAGAAAAGCTAAAACCCACTTATTCTTTCACAGAAATCATGCAACAGTTCACCTTCGTTTCCACATTAACAGCTGCCTTCATGTTATCTTTCATGGTATCTGAAACCCTCGCGGGTTTTCTGACCGATCCAGTTTCCGCTCACGACCAGCCGCTCAAACCCGGAGAGTACTCCTCAAACACGGTGCCGGCCTTCCCTGTTCAAACCCAAGCACAAAGTTGCCGACTTGACCTCTCGGCCGAGCTATTCGGCGGGGTCAACGAGGCCTGCGGGAGAAACCTTGACCGAAGCCGATGCTGTCCGGTTCTAGCAGCGTGGCTCTTCGCGGCACATGCGCGGTCAGCTCTTCAAGTTCCGGCTCCGGCTCCTGCGCCGGCGGAAGCTGAACCTGACCTTCCGATGATGCCTGACGATTCGCAGAAGTGCGTGAACTCAATGCAGAGCGCTTTGCTGAGCAAGAACGTGAAGATTCCACAGCCGAATGCGAGCTGTGATGCTATTCTATGCTTCTGTGGGATTCGGCTTCATCAGATCAGCTCGCTCAGCTGCCCCGCCGCCTTCAACTTGTCGTCGGGTTTCCAGAACGCCACACCGACGGCGGCCGTAAAGAATCTGGAGAGAAATTGTAGAAACTCTTCTTATGCTGGGTGTACCAAATGCCTTGGAGCTCTCCAAAAGGTCAGCTCTTTTTTAATTTTCTTCTTCCCAAAATCTTATCTTGAAACTCTTTATAGAATGCATGCATTCTCTTCTCCATTATTCACTTTTTCATTTGAGTCTTTTGTTAATAATTCAATCATCATTATCAACAAGATGCATTTTTTTATTTGATTAATGGAAAAATTAAAGAAAACATTATAGGGGTATTAACTCTCTGAAATTTTTATGCGGCAAAATGCATTTTTTATGTATTTTAAATGGTAAAGATTTAAACTTTACAAATCACAATTAGTTGCTTCAATTACACTTAACAACACTAATCATTATAATTAATGGGTTTTCATTGGGTATACTAAATCACATGATTAGTAAAGTAAAGGGGTCTCTTCCTAACTCCTGCAATTTCATGAAACAAACCCAAAATGTCATTCTGGTCGAGCCAAGAAAACGACATGATCCTATTCTCATTGGGTCGCGTATAGAATTACTAAAATACCCTTATGAATTCCTTGTAATTACAGCTAAAACGAGGCCACAAGAACGGGACGGCGGAGGACCGGCCAACGACCGATAGAGCGAGTAAAATGTTCGACAGAGATTGCCAGCTGATGGGGCTGACATGGTTACTGGCTCGTAACAAAACGGCATACATTCCCACCGTTTCGGCGGTTTTACGAGCCATAATGTACAGTGCGCACCCTCCACACGAGTCGAAGTGCAGCCCGGATCAGGAGAACATGCCGTTGGCCGTTGACTCTCTACAGTTCGAGAATAGTCAATCATCTTCTTCCTCGCTGGTTCCTGTTGTTGAAAGCACGATTTTGCCCCTAATCATTTGGGTCTGGTTGTCCTTGTGTAGTAAGTATATGTGACTGTGATACCTCAAGCTTCACGTGAAGCTAGAAGACAAACGGGCTGTTGGGGATATTTTTGTCTTTTTGCCCTCTCTGTAAATTGAAAATTTCCAGCTCGTTGTGAATTTTAATTTTGCCTTTTTCAGTCGCCAGGCTTTTTTACTTTCTTTTACAGAGTAGTGGGAGCAGCTTAGTTTCCCATTTCTATTAAAATATAAAATTTAACTTAGTTTCATCAGTGTAATTCTAATATTACCAAGGGTAGAACAAGCTTTCAAGAATCTTGATGTGGGTAGAAGACGAGAGTGATTTTGAGGGAGGCAGTCAAAACTTTTTAACTTGGGTTTTGTTACTACTAATGTTTTGTTCGAGAGTGTGAATCCCGAGGACTGAGTATGTTTGTCGCTTGGTAAATGAATAAATATATATATATATATATGGAGATGAAAATTTGCTTCGATTAGGTTAATTAATTAATAATTAACAAGCGATTAAGGACGGCTTTCACATGTTCAAGGGAGAGAATCGCGGTTGAATGTTTGTCTTTGTGCAGCTTCTCCCTTTTCTATGGATTCAATGTATTGATTTACTTCTCTACTGTACAGCATAACAGAGATATATATATATATAGGTGTATATATTGAAGTAAAATATGTAAAATATAGATGCAGAACTGAAACCAAGTCAATGGCGCTTATGGACTAATGACAAGCTTAAAGAAAATCCATCTGCAATCCATTTTCTGCAAGATCTTCGGTAGTTCATATCACTTCAATGGAAGGACATTATTTCCCAGAAAACAATGCGTATCTTAATTGTATAAAAAAATGTTGTATATAAATCAAATCCAGAGAATTGTATGTAGAAATGCTGTACGTATAACTTGAATTCAGCTTTCTTGAATCAAACTTCACCAACCTTTACCAATGAGCCATAACCAATCAAGTGTAACCCCTGAAAAAAGTCCTCCAAGAAGGAACAACACCAGTAAATTCCCCAATGCATTTTGCTCTGGTCCCTGCAAAATATGAATGTACATTATCAGTTTTCTTGAGCACAACTAACTCCTCGATTTAGCTCATTGTGTAATGAACAAACCTTATAGCCCTTTGGTGCTGAAGTAAGAACACATACGGTAAGGTAACCGTTAGTTAAACCCAAGAAGGATGTTAGTAGAATCATCCAGCCCTGATCACCATATTTTGCTGTGAAATAGAATGCCGGGACCAGGAGAAAACGAGAAAGAATTACCGCCATGAGACCTTTTCGTGACTCCAACTTCAAGAATTTCAGTAGTGGAATGTATCTCCCAATAAGATCCCACACATTATACATTGCTATTAAAACAAGTGCGTACCTGTAATATATTGAATAGTTATAGAGTACTATTATGCATCAATACAGAGTTTATATCTAATTTTATACATGAAAACATACCATGTACCTAAGCTATGCTTCCCAGTATCTTCTGATAGAAATCCGGGTAAAATAGACAATGTCAATGCATATATCAGGAATATATCCAGTGCATAATCGATATTCTGAAACAGTAACTCTTTGTTACTGAGGCGTTCGGGTTCTTGTGGATCTTCATCATCCTACATAAAAGATATCAACTTAAATACCGAATCAGAAATCAGAAAAAATATTCTGGTATTCAGTACAAGATAAAAGGATCGAACCACTTCCCCAGGCAAACTTTGGATGCCACCAGCAGCAAGGTCAGCTGCAACAGTTTTTGATCCTTCTGAGGCAGCTTTTGCTCGATAAAACTTCACAACAGGTAGCTTGGGAAAGGCATATGCATAAAGAAGAACGCAAAGAAGCTCGAAGAACGAAGATATAGCAAAGAATAAGACTGAAATGACCCCAAAAAAACTACTTTTACCAACCAAATTAACCCAAGAATAAAAGAATCTGACATGTTAATCTGTAAACCAAAGAAATAAATAACCAGGGACTGAAATAGTACACATTTCATCAATACCAGAAGCCTTTTCATTAGCAATAAGCCAAATACTATAGATGCTATTAACAAATTAGTATCAGTTATCTCTCCCTTAGATGAAGGAAATTATCAACTTACTGGCTCCCTTACGAAGCCCATTTTTAGTATGCTCAAATGCAGCTTTTGTGATTAACCTTAACATAGAGGTTAACACTCCTGATGCGGCCGAACCAGCAAGAAAGGACTAGAGAAAACACAACGAGAAAGAACAGAAAGAGCAGATAAGCCGAATATGAAAAACAGAGAAATCAATTCATAATGCCAACTACAAACTCTCACTTGAACAAACTCTGGCCTCATTAAGGAGAGGTCTCCAACCATTCCACCCTGCACATGAGCATCTGCAACTCCAAAAGCACCGCTAATCACACAAATTCCAATAAAAGTTCCTAGTCCTCCTTTCCCGGATGTAGCTAGATCCAACTGAACCAGAACAAATTATAAAAGAGAAGTGAATTATAAATATAATAGCAAGATACTGAAACTTGTTAATGAAAAAATATCCAGAAAACCTCACAATTAAAACCAGGAGAGAACTTATGAAGAACAAGATATAACCAAACAGATTACGCTGTCTAGTATTGATTTTTGCCTCATTGTATGTTAGAACTGCAAGTGTTATGAATGCGAATGGTTGATATACAAGAGTAAGAACCCTTGATGGGTGGTATTGCTGCAAAAGGAGAAAGAAAATAAAGTTAAATGATTCGTAGCAATAAGGACTATTGCCCCAACAAAGTGCTAGAACACTCTTTCAATTGTTAGGTTTATGCACTCAATACAAGAAACTAAGACCTAATCCTCGTTATTTAAATATATTCATATTATTTTGAGTATGATAATCAATTTGACTCGAGTCAAATCCTATCTTTTGAATTACGATGTTAATTGTAAATTTTGTATATGCTCTAAGTAATTGAATGGTAAGGAAATTGGCATTGATTTGAGTAGAACGATTCATAAATGCTGCCAAAAGTCAAAAGTGTTTCTGTAAGCCTGGAAATCATCAAGGGCTAAGGCTAGAAAATCATTCTAAAAAGAGAAGAATGTATAAGCTTAAAGAAGAAAATTACAGGGAACAAGTAAACATAGTAATCTTGTATTGTGAGCATACTGTTCCACGAGAAAAGGCAGCCATTTCCAAGAAGCCAACAGACAACTATTGCAGTATATTTTCCCTAAAATAACACCAAAATTAGACGTTAAGAACTGTTACAAACATAATTTTCCCTGCCAAAATTTTCTTGCCAAACAAACGAATCAAAACTTTAAATGACAAAACCTCAAGTTTAGCTGGAGCTGCCCGAAAGGAAATCATCATTACTCCCTCTAAAAACACCTCCTCCTGCAAATGGTTTCAGATTATTCACTCGAAACCTTCGAGTACACCAATGCTGAAAAGGGTTCCTCGAATAAAATTAAAGAAAGATTTTTCAGCAATAATTTTAGCAACTAAAAACTGGGAATCCTTTAGAATCTTATAACAACTAGGAGTATAGGATTTATATATACTACAAGAAAAAGCTTTTACTAATCCTAATACCAGAAACCCATTACTTTATTTCAATCTCATTTTCAATTACTTTATGCTGCATGTTCTGCACGTGAGGGTAAAGATCATCTCAAATACAAAAAGGGTACGCACAAATCATTAATAGAAATAAATATAATATTTTGACCACAGCTGATAATGACTCACCGACGAAAAATTTATGGCTGGAAAGAACAAAGAGTAGCTTGTCGGGCACAAAAGTTGTTCTTCTTTTCAGGCACAGTTAGAGAGTTCGTAAAATTTTCTCTTCGTTAAAATTTGAAGATCATCAGGAACGTTTTGCGAAACTATTCGAACTCGCAAACGCAGATCAAACTCCTCGGCCCACGAAGAATTTGGAAAGCATGGGAGTGAGAAATATACGGAACTGTTTCTCTTTGCATTATACGAATCTGCAGGATAAAATGGAAGAGGATCATCTGCACCATACTGGCTAAAAATTTTCATTTTATGAGCTTCAATTACTTATTTCACTTCATTTTTTTACTATATTTAAAATAAACTATTAAATTAATTTTTAAAATTTTACTGTAAAATTTTTTAATATTTTTATTGTAATTTAATCCATCGTATCTTCTCGTTTTAGAAAAAAAAAAAAAACATTTAATTAATTTTTATTTTCTAACTATAAAAATTAAATAATTAAATAATATTTATATAAAATTTTAAATAATTAATTAAATTAACATATTAATAATATTATTAAATTTATTGATATTAATTTATTAATTTAATTAATTAATTAAAATTATTTTAAAAAAATATCTAAATATTGCTTAATTATTTCAATTTTTTAAAAAAAATATCAAAATAATCATACATCTAAAATAAATTAAAAAATTAAAAATCAGATCATAATAAAAAAATTAAAAATGAAATTATAATAAATATTAAAGGCTAAAATTACTATATTTTATCTTATCACTTTTAAACAATGGTAATGATAAGTATAGGCAAAAGGTACTACCAAAAATAGGCAAATCTTGTGGGGCACACAATGCAAAATTACCATTTTACCCTCAAAAATTTAGAGTAAATTACTATTATACCCTCAAAAAATTTGTTTTTGGGAAAATAATGCAAGATTGGGCCTACATTTTTTGAAAAGTTTGAAGCCCACATCTTGTTAATAAGCTTAAAAATACCAGCCGAAGTGGTGTAGTTGAGCGTACAAATAGGTCAATTATCTGACTCCTACGACGAACCACCCTTTTGTTAGGATCCTACAACTTTGACGTGTAATTCATTAGAACCTTAATTTAGTAAAAATATTGAAGTAGAATAATTTTTTGGTAATTATGATAATTTTAAGAGATTGTGATAAAAAATGAATTCAGAAGAAACGAGAGGAGTTCTAGAACGAGAGAAGAGGGGAAGTCGTGAAGAGAGAAGAAGAGAGTTTGTGAGAGAGAGAGAGAGAGAATGGAGATTTTAGAGAAAAAAAGAATGTTTTAGAAAGAGAGAGAGACTCTTAAAAAGAGAAGAGAGAGAGGCTATTAGAGAGAGAAAGAGTGAAATATATAGAGAGAGAGAAGAGAAAAGAGAAAAATAAAAAAATATATATGATATTTTATTTTAAAAGTTACATATTTTAAGTTTAATTTACAACTAATATTTATAAACATGAAGAAGTATATGAAATTCTTATTATCCATTACAAATATTCGGATAAATAAAAATGCTTATCAATCATTTCAACTCTATCGGTATATAACTTACCAACTATTACGATTGTTGAATTTTCGAACACTTTTTAACTTTTATGTCGATTAATTTATCTTTTTAAATCATAACAAGTATCAAAATTTTAAAATTAATTTAATAATTTATTTTGTTATTTAGAATGGATAATTTGGTATTTAAACTTTTATAGAATTCAACAAATAATATGTATATATATATATATATATATAGATTTGTGCTTATGAATTAAAAAGAAAATTGGAAAAATGAGGTTGATACAATGGTTGGATCCAATCTCCCTTGAATCTTTTTGTGTCCCATTAGAAATTTCATGACTTGACCCCATCCACCACTCCCCTCTTTTTGTGCAGACATTCAAAGTCAACACTCACCGCTTGGACCACCTGCAATTTTAATGATATTACAATTTTATCCACCCTGATATCATTATTCACCTACTCTAAATAAAAAAAAAATAAAAAAAAAAAGTATACAAAAAATCAAAACTCATTAATGATCTAATAATTACGCAATATACGGAAAACAAAAAGAAATGTATGTATGTATATATTATATATACACACTTCATATAATATTTCACCACTGCCGAGCGAAACTGATTAGCCACTAGTCTATCTCTGTGTCTATCTCTAACTTCATCTTGTCAAATATATTACAGGTAATCCGCCTCCAAGTTTATCTCTAACTCCAACCTGCCAAATGCATTTATTAATGGAGTCTTGTTTCTTTACCAGCTCTTCTCCCTATATATACATCCCCTTCCTCACTTCCACAACTCATTCCCTGCACAACCTTGGTGTTTATACATTTATATAGTACATTATGCATTGATTATTTATATACATTTAAGAAAAACAATAACTGATATGGGTAGCATCGATTCTTTCGGTAACAATTCTCACCATTTTAATCCATTAGATCCCGAAGAATTTCGAAACCAAGCACACCAAATGGTGGACTTCATCGCCGATTATTACCAAAAAATCGAAACCCACCCAGTTCTCACCCAAGTTCAACCCGGCTATCTCCGCACCGCCCAACCCGAAAACGCACCGTATAAACCCGAACCCTTCGATTCCATCCTCAAAGACGTTCATAACCAGATAATTCCAGGCATGACTCATTGGTTAAGCCCCAACTTCTTCGCATTCTTCCCAGCCACCGTAAGCACCGCTTCTTTCCTCGGCGAAATGCTCTGCACCTGCTTCAATTCCGTGGGTTTCAACTGGCTCGCCTCACCGGCGGCGACAGAGCTGGAGATGCTCGTCATGGACTGGTTAGCCAGCATGCTCAAGCTTCCCAACTCATTCATGTTTTCCAGCACCGGCGGCGGCGTCATTCAAAATACTACAAGCGACGCCGTTTTGGTCACTCTCGTCGCCGCCAGGGAACGGACGATTCATAAACTCGGCCCTGGTGGTCACCTGCATAAACTCGTCGCCTACGCGTCTGATCAAACTCACTCTACGTTCACCAAAGCATGCAAAATCGCCGGTTTACACACGTGTAATATAAGACTAATTCCCACGTGTTTTGATTCAGCTTTCGCTTTATCTCCTGTTTTGTTCCGTACGGTGGTCGAGGCTGACGTGGCCGCCGGGTTGGTCCCACTTTATCTTTGTTTGACCGTCGGGACGACGTCAACTACCGCTGTTGATCCTGTACAGCCGCTGGCTGACGTGGCAAACGCTTACGGCGTTTGGGTACACGTGGACGCCGCATACAGTGGCAGTGCATGTATCTGTCCCGAGTTTAGGCATTACTTGGACGGAGTGGAACGAGTTGACTCACTGAGTTTGAGTCCACATAAATGGCTTCTCAGTTACCTGGACTGCTGTTGTTTATGGGTGAAGAACTCAAACTCTGTGGTGAAAGCATTGAGTACAAACCCAGAATACTTGAGAAACAAACCGAGCGAGTCAAACTCAGTGGTGGATTACAAGGACTGGCAGGTGGGTACTGGTCGAAGATTCAAGTCACTCCGTTTATGGTTCGTGTTTCGAATGTACGGAGTGGCGAACCTGCAGAGCCACATAAGGTCGGACGTACGGATGGCGAAGATGTTCGAAGGGCTGGTGAGATCAGACGGGAGGTTCGAGATAGTGGTGCCGAGGAGGTTTGCATTGGTGTGTTTCAGGTTGAAGAAGACTGGGTCGGGTCAGAGGACGGATGGGTTAAACAGGAAATTATTGGATCGGGTAAACGGAACGGGTCGGATATATATGACCCATACCGTCGTTGGTGGGATTTTCGTGTTGAGATTTGCAGTGGGGGCGACGTTAACGCAGGAATGCCACGTAGTGGAGGCGTGGCAGCTGATCAGGGAGGCAGCTGATGAGGTACTTAAAATGGAAGTTGGTGGGTGCGGTGATGGATTACGGGTTTGACCGGCCGGCGGCTTCTCTGTTCTGTTTAGTCATTTACTAGCTCGTACTAGGGTTTATTAATAATGGGTTAGATATCCATGTGCATCGTTTCCATCTTGTAAAAACAGGCACTTGTTTTTTTCTTTCTTTTCCTATGATTAGAAACAAAAAATACCATTGTAATGATCTATACGTTTAATACTTAAGAATGGAAGGAATGAATTATATTTAGTTTTTTAAAGTAAAAATATATACGATACATACAAATCCATTACATCATAATGAGTACATACGAAAATATAAGCATGATTAGAACTTATAACTTTCATAAGAAAGAGGCATTTCAATTATTTAACTAATCTTTCAGAAACATACAATCCAATTTAGATCTACAACTTTCGCAGAAAAAAAGATATTATAACCATTTAACTATAACCTTTCAGAAACATACAATCCGATCCGAATCTACAAGTACCGTAGAAAAAGAGACGTTCCAACAATTTAACTCAAAATTTTTGAAAATATAATATCCATCTCGATTTACAGAGAAAAAGACGTTTCAACCATTCAACTAAAAATTTTGTTAGCAGGAATTATATATTTTTCTTTGAATCCACACTCCCCACACACATCCATCCAAGGAGCCCTCCATCAACAGTCTCTCCTGGATCTGGCTATCCCTTGTCTGATCTCTTTGTTAATTAGGACAACCATAGTATGGCTTTGAGGCAAATATATAATGAATGAAGAAAAAGGTCTATGCACTCAGGATATGTTTTGTTGAAAAGGGTATATAATTAATTAATTGATCTACAAATGATCATATATTTATATTAATTAACACAGAGATTAAACAAGGGAAACAGAGGGATTGGAGGAGAGCCGGTATAGCTTGTTTATGAATAATAGATGTCATTTCATCTATAAGATACAAAGAATTAACAAGTAACCATAGAGGATTGAAGATGAAACAGCAAACCAGTGGGGAGGCATACCTAAAAGTACAATCAGGTGTTCTACAAAGGATTTTGCAGTGTTGCATAACCCAAACCACCTCTTTACATATCTTCAACTCTTGACAAGATTAGCCAACAAGAGACTTAAGCCCACCATGGATCTTCTCCAGTTCTGAAATCAGTTTCTACCCACGGAACAAAAACTACCTTCCCATCATCCACGTCTGCGTGAGCCAATGCTAAGGACTGGTTGCACAAGATAAAGAGAAATGTTTGGTTAATGATTTGATTGGTGATGTTAATGTATAAGTAATAGATTGATTAGTTTCCTATTAGCTTCGGTTTTTAAATAATTGCTTCAATCTCATGCTAATATACAAAAGCAGATTATGTATTTTCATTCATTTGAATCAATTTGAGGGATAAGAACAAAACCAAAGATTTTATTTAAACTCGATACGTCTATGTGCACAGTAAAAAGTATGTACGAGCAAATAAAAAGGTCTAATTCTTGAGTTAGAATTGAGAAAAATTCAAATTCTATTATTTCTAACCAACAGAGACTAAAATAATCCAAAAGGAAAAGCAATATTAGTGTTGAATTACCAGAGGTGCAGGTCCTCTTACAACTCTTCCTTGATCATTGTATTGGGATCCATGGCAGGGGCAGATGAATTTGTTCTCTGCTTGATTCCATGGCACCACACATCCAAGATGAGTGCAGACTGCATTTATTCCGTATGTTGCAAGAGTTCTGTCCTTCTCCACAACTAGGTAGGTTGGATCTCCCTGAAATTTCAATACATATATTCAACAATCAATGCACCATCCTTAATGTAATCTTCATTTTCTTTTCCAATCAGACTAAGATTTTAGAACATAATCATTAGATCAATTAAACCTTTCTTCTACGTAAGTTTGAAATTTCAACATCACATTGACAGATAAATCTTTGGAGAAAAAGAAAGAATCTTGAAACAGAATAGGGTGAGAACTGAGACTCAGTCAAGTCATCAACTGGTCATAACATATGAGGCATATGTAATTGGTGGTATCCAACTTAGTAATATGAAGGTAAGGGTTAGAAAAAAAATTAAGAGATAGAGTATCTCTAGGAAATACTTTGTTGAAAATGGGAGAAAGAATGATGAGATACTGATAGAAAGACTAAATTTTTAATTTGTAGTTGTCAATATAAATCTTTGAGCACATGGACATATATAAACACTAACACGATTCTTAAAATTTCAAATCCATGAAGTATAATTAAGTCTAATTCACGAATTATAATTAAGTTTAATACATAACCACTTTGGAAAACTCAGAAGACACATATCAATTATCATATTTATAACTTACAGTTAACTTTAACTCTCCAGTAAAACAAAGAATTTAGACATGTCCAAATTTGCAGATCATTATTTTCAACAGTAAGATTGTAAGAGTTGTGGGTTATGGAGGTATAAACTATACATATCCAACAAAATCTTGTGAAAGTAAAAGATTATCCAAATTACAATTCCAACAAGTTCATACGGCTTTAAGAAATCTAAAGTAGCTCTTGGAATTTGAATATAGATTGGTTTGTGGAGAACATTTTGCAATAATATAGAGAGATACCTTGAGTCCTTGTGTGAGGGTACGATCTCCAGGACCATGATTCTTGAGCCACTCGGCTGCAAGGACATCATTTCCCAGCGCATCCTTTGCAATAGTACCACCACCAGCACCTCCGCCACTGCATCACACCAATAAGAACAAATTAACCCAGAGATTCCTATTTGATTGTTAATTAATTTTCGTATTAGTAAAAGAAAATCAGATAGTAAAGGGAAAAAGGAAGTTACCCAGGAGGGGCAAAGAAAGTGGCATAGGGAACCAACATGAAGCCAGTGGGAAGAGAAATAGCACCCAAAAGAAGCAGGTTCATAAGCTGCCTCTTACCCATGTCAGGTACCCGATCATCGGCAGGGATGCTGGTTGCCTGGCAACTAATTCTCATCCCACCTCTATCCCTCCGTTTCCCCATCTGGGTCCTTGCTGGTTTCAGCAAAATCCCATGTGATGAGCAGAAAATCCCACTCTTGCTCGAGCATAGCTACCCAAAAACACAAAATTCAGTACAAGAAAGTTTTCATTTGTCAATTGGAAGAGTTAGTGAGGTGGGTTTTGTGAGGTCTTACCTGGGTTGCAGGTGAGAGAGTGGAGGAGGCCATGGTGTTGAGGATAATTGAATGTGGGGAGACGAATGGTTACTGGTTAAAAGTATGGAGAGAACCAGGTTCAGGAGTGAAGGAGCAGATAAGGCAAATTTCCATGATAGCTTCGTGGATTGTAGCCACAAGTTTTTAGATGATTCTGGTTCTTCTGCATCTCATCTCAACTCTATGGGCCTTAATAATATATAGCCCACTTCGCCTTCCATGTCAGATTTTTGCATGACCAAACCAAAACACAGTAGTTTATTAGTCAAAGACTTTGAATATCAATAAAAATATAATACTCTGAAACTTATGCGAATGTATTATGTAGTAATAGTAATCGGTCTATAATATTTAATTTAATAAAATCGAATATTTAACTCGCTAAGTTTTTATAGTGCTACAATAATCAAAGTTTGGTTAAATCTCGGCTAATCTATTAAATTTCTGAACATAATGATATTTTATGACGATTAGATTCTCTTAATAAGAATAGTTATAATAACTTAAGTCTTTATATAATCTTAACAATGACATCTTTTTTATGACATTAAAGGGTTTTCTCTTATACTATAGATGTTCATATAATACTATAAATACCTAAAACCAAGGAGGAGGAGATTTTATGTAAAGACTCTCTAAAACAATCAAATATATGGATGGCATTACTATATAAAATATATATATCTATATATAAGGGTCCAGCCCAAAGCAGTTGAAGAAGTGCTTGAGGTCCAAAGTCAATCAACTATATGGATAGAAGAGAAAACCAGCCCCGTAAACAAAAGGCCAATTCAAAAAGTGAATAAAATTAAAGAGCAATAAGGAAATTGAATAACTTGATTCAAATCCTAAATAAAATGAATAATGGTGGGTGAGCATAGGCTCTTTTCTTTCGGCTTAAAGCAACTAGGTCTATTAAGCCCACTTTGTATACTCTCTCTCTCTCTCTCTATACATATAATATATATATATATATATGTACATACACACACATACCCACATAAAGAAACATAAAGAAATTGATATTCTACGCGTGGGTGAAAATGGGCTTCTTTTGTATTAACAAAAAAGAAAGATGAAATGGGCATATGGCTTGGCCTTCTTTTCTTTAGTCTTTCTCTTGCATCAATGCATGCAAAGATACACACACCCTCCTTCATATATATATGTATATATGTTCATTTTATAAGGCCAAAGAAGATACTCAAAGATAAAAGTGAAGAGAACCCACACCCACCAAAAAAAAAAAATCAAAAGATAAAATGGGTATCAATTAATTAAAGCTATGAAGGATGTAGTAGATGGAGCAAGTTTGAAGCAAACCCAAATAACACCAAAAGAAAAAAGGGAACGATCTTCAAAGTCATTTCGAAGTTATGAATGCCTTAAAGTTGTTTGGTTTCTTCCCGTTTTATATATATATATATAATCATAAGGGTATCTCTATGTTCTCTTCCTTCCATTTGCAAATTTAATTACCTATACATACATGTATATGTAGTTATCATTATGGCTGAGGCATAGCTTACGTTAGTAAAGATACTTAGAGCAATAAGCTTAAACCCCCTACTCTCCACACTTCCCGCAATTGACGATCCCAACCACCAACTTAGGTTTAAATCTTCGTTGTGGGTGACTTTTTATTGGGTGTAGATTTTCAGGGAACAGTAAGTGGCTAATATGTCTATATGTATACGTGTATATATAGACATAAATATGAGGATTATAATGCATGATCTTTTCCTGTGAAATTGTAATCACTTTGTCTTCAACAAATCATACAAAGCAATCCAAAAGTAGCGGCTTGATATATATAAATTATATTATATGGCGAACACTTTTGTCTAATAGTGTACTTGCCATTATAAAGTCGATATGTATATATATATATATATATATTATATTATATAAAGGGGTAGAAGGTCCATGTGGGTTTGAATCACTAAAGGCATGGTCAAAGTAATAAATGGAGATGGGTGAATATAATTTCAAAAGTGGGTGACTTGTGCTTATGTGTTTGGGACCTTTGCTTCTCCCTAAAAAAAAAAAAAAAAATTGACAATTCAAATGATTGTTTTTATGCCCTTCTGAAATGAGAGTGTTTTCTTGTGTTCCCATTAACTTTAACGACCTATATGTATAGGTTTTTGCATTATAAGAGACAAAATATATGAACAATGGAGCTTTTTTCTTTGGAAAGTTCTAATGGTGTTGGGTGTTTTTTTTTTTTCTGTCTCTCATCTACTCATGACATATTAGTCTTTTATAAGTGTCTCCACCGTCAAAACATGTCTTTAAAGAATTTATATATAAGTCCAAGAACATCACTCATATATATATATATATAATATATATATATATGGTATAATAGGGTCAATTCAAGAAGAATTAATAAACACGAGAAATTTTTATTAGTTATTAATAATTCTGTCGTAATAATTAAAAGATTATGAATTTAATCTTTCTAAACGATAATGACAATAATTTTTAATTACAGAGAAAAAATTACGAGTTTTTTTTTTTACTCTGGCAGGTATTAATTTTCATTTATAAATAAAAAATAATAATTTCAATCATCTTTTTTTATAACAAAATTAACTCTTAATCAAAGAAGAAGAAGAAAATATATCATTAATAGATGTCGTAGTTATAAAACTTTTAGACCATCATTATCAAAATTTTAATAGTTATTTAATTACTTATTTTAAGTTAAAACATGATGTGAATTTTACTTTCGTTTTTTAAATTTATAGTTTGTAAATATAAATTGAACTTTTAAATATTTAAATTTTTTAATAAGTCACTGTAAAATGATTATATAAAAAAATAAATTAATTAAAAATAATAATAAAATGAAGAGAATGGGAACCGCGTAGAACACAATAATATTGATTTTAATTCTTCTACATCATCGAATTAATTTTGATTCGATTAACTAATTAATCGTTTGATTAATTTTGTTAATTAACATTGAATTTACATGCTCAATGTGGGAAGGGTGCATACCACAATCACATGTGAAACATATACTTGAGAGAAAATTTTCTAGAAAGATTTTATACATTTACATATATATATGTATATAAAATAAAAGTATATAAACATTTAAATTTATTAAGATAAAGAAAGAGACAGATGAAAACAAAAAATGCAGTTAAGTTTTGCAGCAAAAATTTAAATAAAAAAAAAAAAAGAAGTTATACAAAATTTGAATATATATAACCAATAGTGTATTGACATATAGACTTAAGATATGACCCACCTGATCACTACCCATTTTCCTTCCCAATAAGCAATAAGAAGAAAAGCATATGCAGCACTGTAACTTATTACTTCTGCCTCTTTCTTCCCCTCCTGCAAATCAAAGGAGTAAACTTCAAGTCTCTCCCTTACTCATACCTTCTTTCAACAAACAAAGAAAAGAACCATCATCATCATTTCATTTCTTCTTCACTTGTCTCTTTTTTTAGTTTTTAACAATATGACATGACCCATTACTTACACTACTTGTTTATCTAACCTGATTTCAACATAAACCGCACTGCTCCTGTTCTGCGTTGTTTCAATGGAGTTTGATCTTGAAAACCCTTTGACGCACTCTCTTGAACCCAACTTCTCCAGTACAGAAACCCCAACTTCTCTCTTTCTGACTGAGTCTGATCATATGCCATCCCAAGATTACTTCAACTCCCTCAAAGCTGCTAACTTTGACTTATCTATCCGACAAGAGGCCCTCTCTTTAATCTTACGGGTTTTTTTTTTTTTCTTTTTCCCTCTTTCTTGTCAGTGTTTTGTGCTTTTTCTATGAGGATTTATGAAGTGTTGAAAACTTTTTTGTTAATCTCAGTTTTCAGGCAACTTGGATCCATTCTTGTCCTACCTTGCTGTTAATTATCTGGATCGTTTCTTATCAACCGGAGGAATGCTGGTAAATCTCTTCTGGGTTTAATGGTGATTTTACATTTGGCTTGTTTTTTTTTTGGGTCAATCTGATGAAATCCTAAATGTTGAACATGTTTTTTCAGCAACCTAAGCCATGGGTGCTTAAGCTTCTTGCAATCTCTTGTGTCTCTTTGGCTGCCAAGATGAAAACTACCCAGTTCTCTCTTTCTGATTTTCAGGTACGACACAATTAACTCGCCCAAGTTTGACATGGTATAATGTATGTACATAAACATACCCGTGTATGTATGTATAGGTTGATGGAGGGATTGTATTTGACACACAAACAGTAGAAAGAATGGAGTATCTCATCTTGGGAGCTTTGAAATGGAGAATGCGCTCAGTTACTCCCTTCTGTTTCCTTTCCTTTCTCATCTTCTCCGTGTTCAATCTCACCGACCCTTCACTAATCCAGGCCCTGAAATCCAGAGCCACTGAAATCATCTTCAAATCTCAATATGGTAACTACCCACCAACCAGTTCCATCATATTTATGCGTATACACACATACACAAACATACCCACCAACAATTTTCATCATATGTATGTATATATATATACACACACACACACACACACAAATATACCCACTAACCATTTTCATCATTACCATGAACTTGCAGATATAAACGTTTTAGAGTTCAAGCCATCAATAGTTGCAGCCTCAGCTCTTCTCTCTGCCTCTCATGAACTGCTGCCATTACACTTTTCTTCCTTTAAAAGAGCTCTCTGCAACTACTCGTATGTAAATAAGGTATACAAGATTGTATTTACTGGTAATCAAGTTTGCTTTTAATAATAAATTAATAAACTGTAAAAATGGTTGCAGGAAAGGATGTTGCAGTGTTATAATGTAATACAGGAGGGAACACTGAGGGACGGGTACGAGTCGGTGGTGGAGAATGTGTCGAGCTCGGAGACGCCGGTCAACGTTCTTGACCAGCAGTTCTCGAACTCACAGATCAGCGGTGATGATGAGAAGACGACGGGAATAATCATCAGCAGTGGGCCCAACGCCGACCGAGATATCAAGAGGAGGAAGATCAGGAACAGTAATCAGACGGTCCAGATCACTCACATCCAACACTGCACTTAGCTGATCACGCCACGTTATGTTCATCAATGATCATCATCATGATCTGGGAGTGGGGCCCATTTGAGAGTGACCCCACTTGGTCCAGATAACTAAGCAGTCGAATTTTCTTTTCTTTTTTTTTTCCTTTTTTTGTTCTTATAAAGAAAACAGAAGTAAAAAAAAAAAAAAAAATGGAGGAAATTGGTTTGGTAAGAGAGAGAGAGAGAGAGAGAGAGAGAGAGAGGTGAAGTTGATGGGTGATGGATAGAATCACTGCTGCATGATCTTCATCAGTAAAAGCTCATTTTTACTGTTTGTTTGCAGTCTATATATATATATGTATGTATGTATGTATGTATAGGTGAAACTATAAAGGAGGGCAGTTAATTAAGTTAATTAAAGATTAGTTAATTTCTTCAAGTGTTGGGTGATGGGGAAGAGAAAAGGTATGTTGAATTGTGTTCTGTTCTGTTTTTATTATTGTAGTTGTGTCTCTGAGTTCATAGGCCAGAGGAATGACAACGTAGCCATATATATATATATACATATACACATATATATATATATTATAATATGACAATATTCATTTCTGGGAAAATGGGATGCCTCAATTTCTTGATACATTTTTTATTAATTAAAAAAAAAACTTTACAACCAGTCAACTAAGAATTCTCAAATTTAATAGGAATAACAAATGCATTAAAGTAATTTAGATTAGTTTTAATAAATGAAGATAAAAGCTATTCTACTTCATAATTCTTTATTTAATTTATATAAACACTAATCTCGTTAAATGTAATAATATCGATTTACATAGATAAAGAAGAAAATATTCTCTATTTGTTCGAGTGATTCATAATCGATTTATATCGATAAAAGAAGAAAAAAATTCAAGATTTTACATACTGCTTTTGATCGAAAAATTAATATGATTTAATTTATTTCGTACTCTTCGTTTAATAAAAAAATAAGTAAGAGTTTATATGATCACACTTAAAAAAATGAGTCAGATTTTAAAAGATTAAATTTACGATATTTAAGAAATAAATAATATAAAAAAATAATAAATAAAAATGAAGTAGAAGAACTTAGATTCCAGATGATCAAATTAAAACTTCAAAAAGTCTTTCGAATTCTTGAAGAATGAAGGGTAAATGGATTAATCAAAAAATATTTCTTACTTCTTATTATAAGATTTTATAATGAATCTGCAGATATTTGATTAAAAAAATTTAATATTTTTTAATAAAAATGTAAAATAAATAAAAATAATAATGAGGATAATTTTTATTTTGGAATTTTAAGAGAGGGTTTTCATTTTTTTTTTAAAAAATATTAATTATTATATGATTAAAGATTGAATTAGAATTAGAATTAGAATTAGAATATGGAAGAGATGATGGTATGGTATGGTATGGTATGTTATGGTATGTTATGGAGGGGGGATTTAGAGGCCCACATTTGGAGATCCTCTGTTTTCTTTACTCAATACTAACAACTCATGGACAACAGAAGGACCATTTGTCAAACAAAATCCACATATATCTACATACATATATATATATATAATTATCTTTAATTTTTAATTAAATTCACATATATATTATTATATTAATTTAATAAACATATATTTTCACTGTTTTTTTTTTTAAAATTAAATTAGCTTTAGCCATAAATAAGTAAAAAAGAAAAAAGAAATCATATATATATACATATATGTAAATATATTGAGTTGGGTATGTTTCCTATTAGTATCGGGTGGCAGCAGATACATGCATACACACACACACACACATATATATATATGTGTGTGTGTGAGTGTGTATTTGGTGGTAGACTTTTGATTGACTTTGGCAAAAAATTTGGTAAAATATGGGTGATGTTGATGATGGTTTTAGGTGAAAGTACTGGAAAAGTAAGCAGGAGATGTCCTTCGATACACAACAAAATTATTCATACTCTGTACTGAATCTGCATACACACATACAAACACACATATATATATGTATGTATATACAATGTCTCTGCAGGTCAAACAAACAACTCACATGCATTATTGAACTAACACCTCCAACCACTCTCTCTTGCCATAACCCTCTTCCAAACTCTTTCTTGTTTGGTGAATTTGGTAAAGTAAAAGTAAAAGTAAATAAAGCACCAACTAAGAACATAGTATTTTAGAAAGATTTATTTTTCTTTTCTTTACCTTCGTGTTTATGATTTTAAAGAAATATGTTAGAACGAATTGTATAGTATCACTTTGGATTAGAATTCAATCGGGTTAGACACCATTTTTCTTCCTCGTTATCTCTCTATCTTTCTTGCATACATAATCTTGTTCGAATGAATTTTATACGAGCAAATATATATATAGTTTATACGTATAAATTGAATTCTTGAAAGAACCGATAATTAGATCTTATAATTATTTGGTTTATATTAATATACTTTGCATGGGTGGTATTAAGAGATGCTAAACTCACAATTGTGCAAATACAAACTCTGTAATGTTTTATATCTCTTCTAGATCAATCTATGGTCATAAATAGTTTAGCTAACATGGGAGGTATTTGATTTTACATATACATAGATACAGATATATATATATATATATATATATATATACACACAACATTAATAGTTTAAGCTTGGCAGGAAAGTAAGACAACATAATTAATATAGTTAAATCTCGTGGGACCAAAAAAATTTAAAGGTCTTTTCTTTGTCTCCAAAGAGAAGCGAACGAAAAGCCCACATGAAATAAATATAGCAAAAGACAGAGAATTAAACCACAGCATCTTGTGTATATATGTATATATACATACACACATATACATCCACGCATTGAATTAAGCTCGCTACGAACCAAAAATTTGTCACAAGGAATCCGAGAGAGGGAATTATAAGCCTCCAAAACTCCATAAATATTACAGGTTGTGTCGCATATTGTATAGAAACCCTAAAGAGATTCCTAACAGTTAATAAGAGTAAACCATGCATGCACCACTAATAATAATACGTATCAGTTTTACAGCTCCACAACTTCCGTACGCTTCTCTCTTGGTACTCCCTTGCACATTAAATTATAACCCATTACCCAAATGTAAAAAGATATGTATGTATACATGTTGGTAATTATATATATGTATATATGTACAGCAGCTACCTGGTTTTCTTTATGGGGGAGTTAATTTCTACTTGTGTACTTATGGATAAGGCTTGAATTGATTGTGCATTAATTTACATTGTATTATGTGTATCTATGTTTTCTGTATGACTTCCTCTTTGTATTATAATCACCGGTAAACATGCAGAGTGTTTGCATCCCAACTGAACAAGTGGGTTTTGGAGAATGGGCCTGTTGGACTGACTTTGAGGATTAGGTTAAATTCAAAGGTACAATGACTAAATATTGGTGTAAGGATAATATAATATAATATGATATTTTTCTCCTAAAACTTGAATTTGGGTATTCATGTATTTGTTGTTTATTATTCATATATCTTCAATTATTAAGCTCAATTCAGGTTACACACACACACACACACATATATATATATATGTCTGTATATTTAAAGAGAGTATAAGAAACCAATGGTAAATTAGAAAATAGAAAATAATATGTAGGGTAAAAAAGATAAAGAATATACAAGAATAATTTTGTCTTTTCAATTATAACAAATTAGAATTATGAATAGATAAATTGAGAAATAGAGAAATAGAAAAATAAAGAGAGAATCGAGATTTTCACATGATCGTCATTCCGCCTTTCATACGATTACAATCTTCCGCCTTTATAATTTATATATAGACATGTATTTATAACTTATATATAGAAATGTATTCAAGGAAGAAAAGCATCGAAAAATTGTTGTAATCAAAAAAAAATTTCTCAAAACTTGTCAGGCTCTCGACTTTCTCTCTATTTCTCTCTCTTTCGGCATTTTTTCTCTCTTTTTTTTTTTTGCTTCTAAACCCAAACCATAAATCAAGTTCGTGACAGAAGGGTTATATACTTTTATTTTTACTTAAAAATATATATATTGTCTTTGCGTATCAATTCCACATCCTCAAAATTAACATCACCATCTAAAATCTTGGACACATTACATTACTTCTCAAAATTATTATGAGTAACAATGGTCAAGATCTTCGTATATTAATGCTCAATGAACTAGTATTATTATTTGTATAACAGTTCTCCTATATCCCAGTGCAACATATTTGTACTGTTACTATAACATAGAGGATTATATGGAAACATAAACGATTCTAAATCTGGCAACAATAATAAAAATATATCTCGATCGACGATAAATGTTGTGTCCAAAAGTCACCACTAAATTTTGTATATGTTTCATGCTGATTACACTATCTTGATTTACACTGTGTTTATACTGGAGATAGCTGTAACGGCCTCAGAAATTTAAATAAAATATATGTATTAAAAATGTCAAATGCGAAAGTGTAATAAAAATTTTTATTAGCATCCCTTACACAATAACTAAAACGAACTCAAAACATGAAAGAACAAACTAACTAAAAGAGATACTCGAAATAAGAACTATAAATATAACTATGGAGTCTTTAGGCGTCCCCTTCGCCGTCTTCATGCGGAACGGGCTCGGAAACAATGTCTTCCTGATCTGAAATAGTTAAATAAGGAATGAGCTACACCAGTCCAATAAAGACATCACACTATCTCACCGCCACGGAAGTAAAGGTGGGTATAAAACAAAATGACCAATGTAGCATAATTTATAACAAGTTCTTTTATCAATAATAAAAATCCTTTACTATCCACTTACCTCAGCGAGATCCATGAAAACAACATCTGAAAATAATAACTTTATAATATCATGAAATCATATACACTTTATAACACAACATATATCACACCTTTACATTTCAATCATCAGGAAACAGATTTCCTCTTTTACTAGCCTACTAGTATCCCTGGGGATCCATAGGGGGGTCCCCTCTACACGTGAACCCTTAACATTTATAACCTGATTCCAGGGTTGTCCCCATACCCCGTCCGGTATGGGCGCCAAAACACATGAGGTCTCCATACCCCGTCCGGTATGAGAGACCACGTTCCCGGTAGGGTTCACTACGGACCCGGTCCGTCCACCATCTCCCAAGATATCTAGTCAGGCTGTCCACATTACCCATTTATTAATTCACATAACCTTTTTGCCTTTTTCCTTAATCTCAATCATCCAATCATATACAGCATGTAAACCAGTAATTGACACCAAACATTACAACACAGTATCGGGTTAAGCATAATACCAACCATAATAAAATAAACCATGATTCATGCATACGAGACCATAATATAATTACATCAAACATCATGCTGGATTTAATACTGGAAATTAAATCAAACAATAACAGACCAACACAGTATCAGACTCGAGCTCCATTGGCAACCCTAATCAATTATGCATATATAAGGTCACATAGTACAGTTTAATTATTTATTGAGCTTTAATACTGTGATAGGAAATAGGGTGAGGGATCCTTACTTGTTTCGGGGTCAGAATACGGCTCTACAGTGCGCCTACAGGCTGTCCCTAATTTTTTTGAATTTTTTTTGAAAAACTGAAATGCACTACGGGTACCTGCACGTGTCCCAAAAAAATCCCAAATCAGACCTAGGACCCATTTCGACCAATATCGCAATTCCGACACGGTGGCTCCGCTGCGCCGCCGCTTGCGGCGGCGATTCACCTCGGGTTGGCCGTTTTTGGCCGAATTCGGCCACACTTGCATCGGTTCCTGCGATAAAACAACCCTAGGGCCCTCGGTGGGCCAAAAAATCACGAAAAATCAAAATTTACCGGCGACGGTGCTCTCGGGTGTGGCGGCTCCTCCGGCGTGAGTTGCGTTTTGATGTTTGGCTCCGATCAACCTGTAGAGAAAAGAACGGTGATCACAGTGGTATAAAAATTGCATCGAACAGAGGCCGGGAAGGGCCTCATCGGAGGCAAAAACCGAAGAGGGGCGCGGCAGCACTGCTGAGCTTCGGCTAGGTTTTCCGGCAGTTTGGCCGGTGGTTTGGCCACATGCGGACTTAGCATCAAAAACGAGCAAGGGAGAGAAAATTTACCTCGATCGGCGGTCAGAAACTTCCCCGGTGCAGTGGCGGGTGGCGGCGGCCGGCTCCTCCGACGTCTGGTTCTTCTTCTTCGGCGAGGCACTGGCGGCTAGCGTTTTTGTGGTCAAGTGTGGGTGGGGTTATTTATACCCTTTGCCTTTTAATCTCAACCGTCCATCAAGATTAAATCTGAGCCGTTCATCGCGATGCAATCTGGGCCGTCTGTGCCTGATTGAATCTGGGCCGTCCAATCGTGCGCACGCAGATCGCCTACGTGGCCCGTTCCCTGGTCAGCGTTGCCTTGCCACGCGGCGCGTCCTGGTTGGCCGGGGCTGCTGACCGGGCTGCTGACGTAGCTGCTGACGTGGCTATTGACGTGGTGCTGAAGTGGCACAACTTTTCTAAATTACGTTTTGACCTCCGATTTCTGATTTTCTTCTCAAAAACACCCCCAGAATCCAAATTTTCACCCATGTTTTCCAAAATCAATTTCAATTAAATCTAAATAATATTTTTACCCAATTTTATCACTATTATTATTTTTATTTTCATTAAATTAAATTAAATAAAAATCAAACAAATAAATAAAAATAAAAATAAATAAAATAAAAATTTTTATTTTTATTTGGGTGTTACAACTCTCCCATCCTTAAGAAAATTTGGTTCCCCAAATTTGCCTCTTACTCTTGGTCGAACAAATGGGGATACTAGGCTCTAAATTCTGATTCTAGCTCGCAAGTAGCCTCTCTGGGCCTGTGGTTCTGCCACACGACCTTTACAAATGATATTTCCCGGTTGCGAAGTATTCTGCTCTTTCGGTCCGTGATACCGACTGGTACTTCTTCATAAGACAAGTCCTCTTGGAGTGGAAGCGGTTCATGAGCCAAGACATGAGAAGGGTCCGGGTTGTACTTGCATAGCATAGATACGTGGAACACGTTGTGGACTCTGGAGAGCTCTGGAGGCAATGCTAGTTTGTAGGCAGCAGTACCAATCTTGTCTAAGATTTCAAAGGGTCTAATATATCGGGAGTTTAATTTTCTCCTCCTGCTGAACCTACTAATTTCCTTGAAAGGAGTGACCTTAAGAAACACCCGGTCGCCTTTCTCAAACGCTAGGTCTCTCCTCCAGGTATCTGCATAACTATTCTGCCTACTCTGAGCTATCTGAATGTTCTTCTTGATTTTAACTATCTTGGACGTGGTCTCCTCTACCAACTCCGGGCCGAACAATCTTCTATCGCCCACTTCCTCCTAACAAATCGGTGATCTGCACGGGCGCCCATATAACGCCTCATATGGAGCCATGTCGATGCTTGCTTGGTAGCTGTTGTTGTAGGCAAACTCTATCAGGGGTAGATGACACAAGCTCGGAGCATATCCTCAAGCGTACGAATTGTACTCTCTGATTGTCTATCGGTCTGGAGATGGAAGGTAGTACTAAGAGACAGTTTTGTTCCCATAGCTTGCTGGAAGCTACTCCAAAACCGAGAAGTGAACCTGGGATCCCTATCGGATACTACTGTCACTAGAACCCCATGCAATCTGACTATCTCCCGGATATACATCCTTGCCAACTTGTCCAATGAATCGGTCATCCTGATGGCTAGGAAATGGGAAGACTTGGTAAGTCGATCAACGATTACCCATATGGCATCATGTCCTGAACGTGCCTTGGGTAGCCCCGATACGAAGTCCATGGTGATATGTTCCCACTTCCACTCCGGGATCGGTAAAGGCTAAAGTAACCCACCTGGGCGCTGATGCTCTGCCTTGACCTGCTGACATACCAAGTATTTAGATACAAGGTCGGCTATGTCTCTCTTCATCCCATGCCACCAAAACTGGGGTCGCATGCTTTGGTATATTTTGGTACTTCCTGGATGCATGACAAACTTCAAGCTATGGGACTCCATCATGATGTCCATTTTTAACTCACTGTCATCTGGGACACATACTCTGTCTTGGAAACGAAGTAATCCATCGGCAGAGATTCGGAATTCTGAGCTCCCTCCCTGTTCTGCATCCTTCCTGCGGGCTACCAGGGCGGGGTCAACTGTCTGGGCTCCCCTTATTCTCTAGATTAACTCGGGATGGACTGCCAGGCGGCCCAAACATGTGACTCTCTTCAGATCATGAAGTCGAACCTGTTGCGTGGCCCCAATTGGTCTGTATTCTGAAACCATCAAATGGGTTAAGATACCTGCACTTTTCCTGCTGAGGGCATCTGCTACCACGTTGCCCTTACCCGGATGATATAAGATGTCACAATCATAATCCTTAAGGAGTTCCATCCACCTTCGCTGACGCATGTTGAGATCATTCTGAGTGAATATGTGTTTCAAACTCTTGTGATCGGTATAGATTTGAAAGGTCTTTCCGTACAAATAATGGTGCCAGGTTTTCAAGGCATGAATGATTGCGGCAAGCTCCAAGTCATGGGTGGGATAGTTCTTCTCATGACTCTTTAACTGTCTGGACTCGCATGCTATAACCTTTCCATGCTGCATCAGGACACAACCCAAGCCCAGATAGGAGGCATCACTATAAACTGTATATCATCCCGATCCACTCGGTAAAGCTAGCACGGGTGCAACGGTCAGCCGCTTCTTTAATTCTGAAAAACTTCTTTTGCAGTCTTCATTCCACTCAAACTTGACATTCTTCTTTGTGAGTCGGGTTAGAGGAGCTGTTACGCTGGAGAATCCTTCAACGAACCTGCGGTAATAACCTGCCATTCCTAGGAAGCTACGAATTTTCCTAACTGATGTCAGCTTCTCCCGGCCAAGTACTGCTTCAACCTTTTCAGGATTCACTGATACCCCTTCCTTCGATATGATGTGTCCTAGGAAGGCGGTCTGCTCAAGCCAGAATCCACACTTACTCAACTTCGCATATAACCTCTTGTTTCTGAGGACCTGCAAAACTTGGGCCAGATGGTGAACATGTTCTTCTCTGCTTTTTGAGTAAACTAAGATATCATCGATCAACACGATGACAAATTGATTTAAGAACTCTCTGAAGACCCTATTCATCAGATCTATAAAGATTGTCGGGGCATTGGTTAGCCCGAATGGCATGACCAGGAACTCATAGTGTCCGTACCTGGTTCGGAAAGCCGTCTTGGGGATGTCTTCTGTTCTTATCTTCACCTGATGGTAACCTGATCGTAGGTCTATTTTAAAGAAGACTTGTGCACCCTACAGCTGATCAAAGAGTTCATCAATCCGGGGAAAGGGATACTTGTTTTTGATCGTGACCTTGTTCAATCCTCTGTAATCAATGCACAGTCTCAACGTTCCATCTCCCTTCCTTGCAAAAGTGACTCCAGCACCCCAAGGGGAGACACAGTGTCTAATAAAACCACTGTCTTGCAATTCAGTGATCTGTTTCCTCAGCTCTTCCATCTTAATGCGGCTCATACGGGAAGGAGCAACCGAAATGGGCTGGGTACCTGGCTGTAGGTCTATAGTGAACTCGACTTCTCTGTCCACTGGTAGATCGGGCAGTTCATCCGAAAAAACATCTGGGAAGTCTCGGACTACCGAAATCTCTTGAACACAAATTTCCTTCTTGGACTTGCCTAGTCAGAGAAAACAACAAGATTAAGGCACTAGAAGTTAAGAAAACTTGTCATCAAGGAATACGTACTGAATAATTTTATTAATTTGTAAATGGCTCCTCGTTAGGAGGATTGAATACAACTTTCTTGTTAAAGCAATCTATGGTGGCGTGATACACCGCTAGCCAATCCATTCCTAAGATTACATCAAAATTTCTCGTGTCTAACCCTATTAGGTCTACCTTCAGTTTCCTATTTGCTATCTCCACGGCACAAGCCCTATAGATAGCTTCTCCTAGTAGTGTTTCACCCCCGGCAGTAGACACAAACAACAATGATTCAAGTTTATCAGGTGATACATTAATTTTGGAAGCAAAAGCATGTGAAACAAAAGAGTGCGATGCACCAATGTCAAATAAAGCATGAGCAATATGGTCACAGATAGTATACATACCATGTACTACATCCGAGTCAGCGTCGGCATCCTGCTGGGTAAGGTTGTAAGCTTTGCCCTGGATAGGAGGCCTCCCTTGATTCTGGTTCATCGGGCATTCTCTGGCATAATGCTGGGCACTGCCACAAATGCGACAAGTGTTGTTGAGGCTGTAGCAGGGTCGGTCCCTGTGATCGCTGCCGCAGTGCTGACAGATCTTCCCACGTGCTGCCCCTGAAGCCTGAGGAGGGGCCTGGATGGCTGGTCTGGGCCTTTTATTTGGTTGGGAATGCGCAGTAGGTGCTGGCCTGCAGAACGGAGCTGAGGGTCGTGAACTCCCTCCTGGCTAAGGACGGGTGTTGAAGCTTCTTTCTACAATCTGTGCCTTTGCTAGGACTGCTGAATATGTCTTGAGCTCCAGTACTACCAGGTGTTGCCTGATCTCTGGGCGGAGACCTGATTGGAATCTCCTGGCCTTTCGGCCATCATCCATCAATGTCTCTGGGGAGTATCGGCCTAGCTCTAGGAACTTACTAGCATACTCTGATACTGTCATATTTCCCTAAACCAGTTGAACAAACTCCATTTCCTTTAGGTGTCTGATGTGCTCAGGGAGATACTCCGCATGGAAGGCCGCTAGGAACTGCTCCCAAGTGACTGGTGTAGGCAGGGTGGTCTGCTTGAGCTCCCACCAGCGTCCTGCTTTCCCTACCAGCATGAAGGAAGCAAGGGCAGCTCTCTGCTCAGGAACTACTTCCAAGATCTTGAAAGCTCTCTCAGTCTTCTCCAGCCAGTACTGGGCCTCTTCAAAAGAGGATCCCCCTACAAGGGTGGAGGGGTTCAGTCTCCTGTACCTCTCTATGTAGCCCGGGTCGATCAAGGAATGAGCAGGGTCCCATGGATGAGGGACTGGACTCGGCTGGGGATAGACTAGGGGGTCCTGTGGTGGCACCTGCTGATATGCTGGGGGCACTGGGTCGTGCTGTGGCGGTGCCGGGTAGTACCGTGACTGGGGCACCCGGTTGTACTGCGGCAGTGGCGTCAAGTGGTACTGTGGAGGAGCAGGCTCATGCCGGGGTGGCTCAGGATCAGCCTGCTGTAGCGGAGGCTCAACCTGCGGTAGTGGAGGAGGGTCGGGTAACTCCCATCTCTCCCCTCGCCCTTGCTGGGCAGCTATGAATCCTTCCATCATCTCAAATAACTTGTCTACATCCTCCCAAAGTGAATTATCCCGGGCCGCTCGGTTTAGTGGGGGTCTTCCTCTCCTCATCTCTCTGCACCTGCATTTCATAAGGAATGGTTGAGTAACAGTTTATCGGTGAATATTTCTCTAAGCAATATTGTGTAAGGGATGGGTCCGAGGAACGAGGCTCTGATACCAACTGTAACGGCCCCAAAAATTTAAATGAAATATATGTATTAAAAATGTCAAATGGGGAAGTGTAATAAAAATTTTGATTAGCATCCCTTACACAATAACTAAAACGAACTCAAAACATAAAAGAACAAACTAACTAAAAGAAATACTCGAAATAAGAACTATAAATATAACTATGGAGTCTTTAGGAGTCCCCTTCGTCGTCTTCCTGCGGAACGGGCTCGGGAACAATGTCTTCCTGATCTGAAATAATTAAATAAGGAATGAGCTACACCAGCCCAGTAAAGACATCACACTATCTTACCGCCACAGAAGTAAAGATGGGTATAAAACAAAATGACCAATGGAGCATAATTTATAACAAGTTCTTTTATCAATAATAAAATCTTTTACTGTCCACTTACCTCAGCGAGATCCATAAAAACAACATCTGAAAATAATAACTTTACAATATCATGAAATCATATACACTTTATAACACAATATATATCACACCTTTACATTTCAATCATCAGGAAACAGATTTCCTCTTTTACCAGCCTACTAGTATCCCTGGGGATCCATAGGGGGTCCCCTCTACACGTGAACCCTTAATATTTATAACATGATTCCAGGGCCGTCCTAATACCCCGTCCGGTATGGGCGCCAAAACCATGAACCTCAATACCCCGTCCGGTATGAGGGTGAAACGGGTCGTCCCCATACCCCGTTCGGTCTGGGCGCCAAAACACATGAGATCTCCATACCCCGTCCGGTATGAGAGACCACGTTCCCGGTAGGGTTTCCTACGGACCCGATCTGTCCACCATCTCCTAGTATATCTAGTCAGGCTGTCCACATTACCTATTTATCAATTCACATAATCTTTTTGCGTTTTTTCTTAATCTCAATCATCCAATCATACACAGTATGTAAACCAGTAATTGACACCAAACATTACAACACAATATCGGGTTAAGCATAATACCAACCATAATAAAAGAAAATATGATTCATGCATACGAGACCATAATATAATTACATCAAACATCATGCTGGATTTAATACTGTAAATTAAATCAAACAATAACAGACCAACACAGTATCAGACTCGGGCTCCATTGGCAACCCTGATCAATTATGCATCTATAAAGTCACATAGTACAGTTTAATTATTTATTTAGCTTTAATACCATGATAGGAAATATGGTGAGGGGTCCTTACTTGTTTCGGGGTCTGAATACGGCTATACAGTGCGCCTACAGGCTGTCTCTAATTTCCCTGAATTTTTTTCAAAAAACTGAAACGCAATACCGGTACCTGCACGTGTCCCAAAAAATCTCAAATCAGACCTAGGGCCCCTTTCGACCAATATTGCAATTCCGGTATAGCAGCTCCGCCGAGCTCCGGTGACGGTGCCGCCGCTTGTGGCGGCAATTCGCCTTGGGTTGGCCGTTTTCTGCCGAATTCGAACACATTTGCATCGGTTCCTGTGATAAAACAACCCTAGGGCCCTCGGTGGGCCAAAAAATCACGAAAAATCGAAACTTACTGGCGGCGGTGCTCTCGGGTGCGGCGGCTCCTCCGACGTGAGTTGCGTTTTGATGTTTGGCTCTGATCAACCTGTAGAGAAAAGAACGGTGATCACAGTGATATAAAAATTACATCGAACGGAGGCCAGGAAGGGCCTCATCGGAGGCAAAAATCGAGGAGGGGCGCGGCGGTGCCGCTGGGCTTCGGCTAGGTTTTCCGACCGTTTGGCCGGTGGTTTGGCTCCGGTTTGGCCACAAGCAGACTCAGCATCAAAAAATGAGCAAGGGGGAGAAAATTTACCTCGATCGGCAGTCGAAAACTTCCCCGGTGCGGCGGCGGGTGGCGGGGGCCGGCTGCTCCGGCGTCTGGTTCTTCTTCTCCGGTGAGGCACTGGCGGCTAGGGTTTTTGTGGTCAGGTGTGGGTGGGGTTATTTATACCTTTTGCCTTTTAATCTCAACTATCCATCAAGATTAAATCTGGGCCGTTCGATCGCGATTTAATTGGGATTAAATCTGGGCCGTTCATCGCGATGCAATCTGGGTCGTCCGTGTCTGATTGAATCTGGGCCGTCCGTGCGCGTGAATCTGGGCCATCCATGCGCACGTTTGATCTAGACCGTCCGTGTGCGCGGGAACGGATCTGAGCCGTCTGATGGGTTTACATTCCTTACACAATAATTCAGAATACCCAATAGGGTTACGTAAATGACCATTCTAAAAGAATAACAAAAAATCAAAGAAATAAATAGAAAGTAAACAACTGGACATCTTATTTGCAACCCTCTTGTGAATTAGGATCTGGATTTGAAATGGTTAATGAAAGAGTGAGCTATACTAGTCCAGTAAAAATATTACACTACTCACCGATACATAATTGAATATTGATAAAAATCATAAAAATAACTAATTGAACTCTTAATTTCAGTAAATTTATTTATCATAAATAAAATCATTTATTGTATACTTACCGTAGTGAAGTTTTCAAAACTGACATATAGATGCAATAACACAAGAATATTATAATCTCGTATCTAATTAAGTAAGAATAACAACTTTCACTTTTTATCTGTCTACTGATATTCATGGGAGTTTATAAGGATGTCCCCACTACGCGTGAATCCTTATTCAACGTTTTCAAGTAACTGGCCGTCTCCATACCTTGTTCGGTATGAGTGTCAAAAATACTATTTCTCAATATCCCGTCCGGTATGAGGGTGAAACAGGCCATCCCCATACCCCGTCTGGTATGAATGCCAAAATACCAATCCTCGATATCCCGTATGGTTTGAGGCAACGTTCACGGTATGATTCCTTATGCACCAGATCCATCTATCATCTCTCAGGATATCTAGTAAGGGTACTATTCATTTATTCACTTAATGAAATAATTTTTTGTTTACATTTAATTTTCAATTTCACAATTTAACTGTAGATAACACAGAATAAACAGTACGTGCATCAAGGAAACACCACTGAATCATTATACCAACTCAAGTGTAATATTATGCATTTGAAACAGTAAAATCAATCAAATAGGATCAATAGTGAATAATAATCGGTTCTGCCTCCATTAGTAACCTATAATTAATTATCGAGATTTTTTAAATTGTACAAAATATCACATTATTTATAATTAAACTTTAATTTCATAACAAAGAATAGGGTGAAGAATTCTTACGCAAATCGAGGTCCAAACGCTAAACTTTCAGCTGCATTTACTGGCGGTCATCGGATTCTCTAAATTTTTCTTCGGAGATTAAAACACGCTTCAAGTACCTAGAAATAACCCAAAAAATTCAAAGTCGGTGTTAAAACCCTTTTTTGGCCTATTTTAGAATTTTGGCACGGCTGCAGTTTGCCTCAGACTGACCGTTTTTGGCCGGTTTTGTATTCATCCCAGCGAGAAAATATATTAAAGGGTCTCGATTGGCTGAAAAAAGTCAAAAAATGGAAGCATACCGGTGGCGAAGTTTTCTGGTGCGGTGACTCCGCCGACTCAATTCACTGTTGGGCGTTTTTATTCAGTCAACCTGTGAGAAACAGAATGGTAAATACAACAGTAAAAAAATCGCACGAAACGGAAATTAGAAAGGGTCTCATCGGAGGTGGTTTTTTATTTTCCCGCGACGGCGGCACTGGTCTTTACTCGCAGTTTCCGGCTCATCCGCTTGTCCTTTTGCTCCGATTTGGCTATGGAGGTGTTCAAAATCGAATTTTGAGCGATTGGAGGTGGCTCCAGCACGGCGGCGGGCAGCAGTCGGCTCTCTCTCCCGGCAACTAGTTCTTCTTTTTCGGCAGGGGGCTGACGGATAGGGTTAGGGTTCTGTGTAAAGTGAGGTATTTATATCCGTCTTCCTTTAATCTGGACCGTCCATTACGTTTGATCTCGACTGTCCGATCGCGTTCAAATAAAATGAATTTGAACCGTTCATCGCGATTTAATCTCAACCATCTGATTGCATTTAAATAAAAAATGAATCTGAATTGTCCATCGCAATTTGATATAAACTATACAATCGCGTCTGAGGAGGGAACAGATATGAACTGTCCACGCGCGCAAAAAAAATTTCGGATCGTCCGATCGCAGGCACGCGGATTGCTAGCGTGGCCTTTCGTGTGACACCGCGTCAGCGTGCCTTGTCACGCGGTGCGCTCCGGTTCGTCGGAACTGTTGACTGAACGGTTCTACGTGGCATATTTTTTTTTAAATCACGTTTTTACCCATAATTTTTTATTTTTCTTTCAAAAATATCTTAAAACCTAAATTTTCATATATTGTTTTTAAAATTATTTTCAATTTCATCATTCAGCTATTTTTTCTAATTTTTACATTAATTAAAATTCATAAATTAAAAAAAATTATATTATATACATTAATTTTAAATTTTTTTAAAATTAATTACGGATATTACATATAAATATATATATATATTTGTGTACTATATATAATAAATGAGCTAAGTTGAATAACATGCAAGAAAAAGGCGTGCAAAAGAGTCCTTACCTCAATTGACTATAAAATCTCAAAGACTTTTTGTCCACGTATGAAGAATGATACAATTAGAAAAAGACTTTTTGGTAAGGTTTCGTCAAGAGTTAATAATTAATCACCTAAGAGTGAACATGTACATCCTTTTTATATATATATAATAATTATTTGAATCTATAACGAAAAGAATCTTTTCGTAGTATGTTAGATCTTCTATATCGACACGTAGTCTTTTAATATTTTTCTATTAATTAGATAATAAAAAAATAAAATCATGCGTGTAATTTGAAGATCACAATAGCCTTTTTATATTATAAGTTCATATTTATTAAGACTCAAAATTATTTGACCGTAATTAATTATTTAAATTTTAATTTTAATTATAAATTAAGATTACTGTATCATGAATTAATTATATATTATCGACTAAGCTAATTATTTATTTTTTAATATAAATAAATAAATTATTTTATGTTAATTCTGGGCAGAACATTAATTGTTTAAAATGAATTAATATATCTGTCTGCCGTGGGTTGGGACCAAATGGAGCGTGAGTTTTCACACTTTTGATTAATTACTACGACAAAATGGTTTGTCGTTTTGGGTTATGAATCACGTGTGCCCCCCCACCAATAACAACACGTTTATTACTAATTGACCCAACCTATTTTAAAATAAATAAATAAGGCAGATAATGGAAATTAATTAATGATATTAAATTAGAGCTAATATAATTACTTTAAAATTAAGTTGGTATAAAAGTAAATTAATGATATTATTTTCGTCCTATTATATAATATATATATATATATAAAATCTACAAATAATTTAGTTTCAAATTATAGCTACTAAATTTGTACCCACAATTTAATTTTTCGGGGGTCTCGTGTTATGAGAAATTTTAAGAGAGAATTTATTTTTAAATAATATTTTATTAGAAATGAAAAAAAATATTTTATTTTTAATTTATGGTGTTTATTATAAATTTTTAAATACGTAAAAAACGAAAAGAAGAAAAAAAAAAAAAGATTAACAGAAAGATTTAATTTTTTATTTATAATAATTATTGTAAAATTTCAATTACATGAATATATATATAAATAGTAGAATCGAACTCTAGTTCTTCGTCACCCATCATCATTATGGTAGGTCATTATCCTACCATCGAGAGTTGATAGGATAAAAATTTAAATGATGTGTCACCGGTACGATGGCTTATCCGTCGAGTTATCATGAATCATGGAAGCAACGGACAAAATTCGCATCGATCTTTTATCTAATAAATGCGTTATTTTTAAAAGTCCGAATTTGTTACACTAATGAGTTCTACTATGATTATAGTTATCCGAATAGTAAATACCATCAAACAAACTATAACACGATTCTTAAATTTCTAAATATATTAATATAATTAAATTTAATTCATGAACCATTTTTAAAAAATTAAAAAATGCATCAATTATTATATTTATAACCTATATTTAATTTAATTATATAATAAAATAAAGAGTTTAATCATGTTAAAATTTATAAATTATTATTTTTAACACCATACAAGGAAATTAAGGACGTTGTTAACCCAAGCAGCTTAAGTTCGTCAAACTGTAAAGAGGTGTGTGTATATATATATATAGCCTTGTACAAAAACGCTGCGTTTATCATCTTCCTAGATGTGCTAATAGAAACCATATGGATACAAGTTCTCTCCATCAAGATATGGAGACAGAGGGGGAAGATATCTACCCAGATCGCCCAAGTAAGAGAAGTCTGGTAAGAAGGGTTCTGTCCAGAAATCTCCATGATCATATGCTTCATTGAACAAATCAACACTTTGATTAATGTCATCCGAACCAGTTGCCGCCGTCGTCTCTGTCTTGACGGAGGAGCATAGAAGATCATCACTTGAGGAGTATTCTTGTGGGGATGACGGACTATAGATATAGTTTTGATCAAAATTTTCTGGAGGAGTCATCTGGTTGATCTGATATGAATTATCAAGATTGAAGCTGTTGTGTTCTTGATCATCAAAACCAGTAAGATCCGATGAGGAGGTGGCTTGTTTTGGTTCATTGTTATCATTATTATGATTACTGGTTGAGATATTCATAGCTGATTTCTTCATTTTCAAACTGCGTTTCTTGAGGGTGGTGTGCCAGTGGTTCTTTATCTCATTATCTGTTCTTCCAGCAAGATGAGCAGCAATAGCAGACCATCTGCAAATCATAAATCGAGAATCATCAATACCCAAGTTGAGATTCTTTTATATTTTTTGATTTGATGAATCTAAATGATTAACGGGTTTGAAAGATGAAGTTGGAAACCTACTTATTCCCAAGTGTTTCATGTAATCTAAGAATGGTATCTTCTTCTTCCTTGGTGTAATTTCCTCTCTTGATATTAGGCCTTAAATAATTCATCCACCTCAGTCTGCAACTCTTCCCACACCTCGCTAGACCTATCAGATTTTACAAGAGATTTACAGTTAAACGTAGAAACAATGAGTGAAAAACAAGAAAGATTTTGATGAAATCAGAGAGGAAGATCAAGAATGCTAGAGAAGTCGGAAATTTGGAAGAATGCCTCAAGACTCGATATCATATATTATAATTATCGCAAACCCATTAGAAATAGAATTTAGTTAAGATCAATTACCTGCAAATCTTGGAAGTTGGCGCCAGTTCCAGCAACCATATCGAGTAACATAAGCGATGAGTTTCCGATCTTCTTCAGGCGTCCACGTGCCCTTCTTGAGTCCATTCTCGTCGAAGCTCGGTGTCCTCACCATGTTCTCGTTCACTTCACTTCCACTAACTAGTGATCTGTGTTTATGTTGGTTCCACCATTTTGGTGTATCTAACTAGGTCTCCACCTTTTTATACCATTCCAATTTGATTTTCAAAACGTGTTTCACACCCCCATCAATCAATAATTTTTCATTGATTATTCCCAACTTGAATTAACTGAAAAAACCCACATGTGATTTTTGTTCAATTCTGGTTTTTAATTAATGGGAAAGGATTCATCCAAGAACATTCATCACTCTCTTTTACATCATCCAAACGCGGTAAACATTTTTTAAAGAGAACAGACAGTTCAAACTTAATCTTAATATAAGTCTACTTAGTGTATGTATATACAGACCTTCGAGGAAAGAAGGATACATA